>NW_022436948.1:24060735-24227331 GCF_009761245.1 Sapajus apella | reverse complement strand
TGATGTCTAGAAAAGAAGGTATGTCTTTCCTGGTCCTTCTTTTTTTTTTTTTTTTTTTCTTTTGAGACAGAGTCTTGCTCTGTTGCCCAGGCTAGAATGCAGTGGTGGGATCTTGGCCCACTGCAACCTCCACCTCCTGGGTTCAAGTGATTCTCCTGCCTCAGCCTCCTGAGCAGCTGGGACTGCAGGTGTGTGCCACCAAGCCTGGTTAATTTTTGTATTTTTAGTAGAGACAGGATTTCACCATGTTGGCCAGGATGCTCTCGATCTCTTGACCTTGTGATCCACTTGCCTCAGCCTCCCAAAGTGCTGGGGTTATAGGTGCGAGCCGACATGCTTGGTCCATTTTTAATGTGAGTAACTCCGAAGTTACAAATAGGGATTGATATATGAAATGGAAGAAATGTATGTGCTTTCTTTACTATTTCGTAAAGTGCTTTTTTTTTTGGATCCACTAGACATCACACCCTGTCGCCTCTGGGCTGTATGTAACATGCACTACTGAAATTTTGGGATTTATCTCTTATAGCAACTGTTACCTTAAAAAATAATGCAGCTTGTATATTTTTATATATTTGAAAGGATAAAATGGTACTATGACAGTGGCCAATTCTTGGCTCTCTACCCCGTAGCCATCTTGCCAGATGCTATCACTGAATGTTACTTTTTAGTTTATTCTAGAATTTATATGCATATCGTAAAGATGCATGCTTGCAGCACAATTTTAAAATAATAATTTGTTAGCTTTCTACTATTGTTGTTTGTTGGGTATTTCATTTTGGATCTGTGTACCAAACACTTCATAGAAAGTTAATAAATAATAAATACATATAATTACATGTAGTATATTTGGTATTACCATTATCATATTTGTCATATATTAATGTTATATTTAACATATTTAGTACATGCATTTTAAATATAAAATTATAAATAAATAACCCTCATATACTTCTCAGCCAAAAGCGTAAATTTCCTCAGACACACACAATTAGTTTTTCTATGTTCTAATAGAATTATACTGGATGAATAAATAAATGTTTGGTATTTGCATTCTTAAGATTATACAAGGATGGTTCATAGGACCTCATTTAATAATTTGCTTTAGTGCCTCACTTATAACTAATGAAAAAGTCTCACTTATAATATGAGACTTTTTAATAATGCTTTAATAATACTTTAATGTCTCACTTATAACTAATGAAAAAGTAACCCTTTCAGAAATTAAGATTTCTTCTGAATCTGTGGTACTTTCATTCTGGACTCTTTTGAAACGACTTCTTCATTCTGTGGATAAAATTGTCATTATTGTCTCCCTCTATAATTTCCGTGGAAATAAAGGTTCAATAGTTCTTTAAGCTTTCCTCTAACCTCAGGGACACCTGAAGATTTTTTGACTCTTGCTTAAACCCTCTTTGTATTACCAACTCAAGAAATTCTTAGGAGTGTAAATGTACACAGGAAAAATTAAAAGTATCCAGCTAAAGGCTGCTTTTCAGACCATACACTGTGTAAGTCAATGTCTATAACAAAGGGCCAAGAGCCAAGAAAAAATAAAAGCAAATGTGAAAAAAGCAGCTGCTATCTTCTGCTATCAAGCTAATCTGTTAGATGCTTTCTTACTTTTATTACTTTATTAATCTTTGTGTTCTTTGTTAAAGCCTTTAAAAGCCAAAAATGATGTTGCATGATCTACAGCACCAAACACTTGAATTCATGTGGTACAGAAATTGACCAATACATCTTCACAAAAGCAGAACCATTAGTGAAAGCTCAGTATGATTAAACTGATAAATATAGAAAAGTTGAAATCACATAGCATTTCACAATAAAATGCTTTCACATATACACATGCCTAAGCTCTTTAACTTTTTATAACTCTATAGGTATTGTTGGGTATGTTTTATCATCCACTTCTCAAATGAAGATAGAGTCAGATCAATTAAAATTATTTTTCAAAATCGCAAGGCTAGCTAAGTTCTAGAGTCATGAATCCATTCACCTTCTTCTATAACCTCTTCCAGTGATATGGTACTATAATATGTATACCTTACTGCATTTTCTGATGTGATTAAGTATGTATTATTATCTACTCATATAAGCCAGTATGGAATGTTTATTATCTGTGATATGCTCACTTATTTACTTGTATCATTGCTGTTGATGCTTACAATGACTCTAAAAACTAGATATTCTACATTTTTTCATCATTATTATTTTATGTGAGAGAAAACTAAAGCAGAGAAGGCTAAACTCCAATAGTATTCCCTGCAAAAGACATGTAGATGTGGAGCATATCAGCTCATTTTAAAAATGCATTTATTTGATATTAATAATAACAAAAAATAAATCTAGTTTTTAAAAAAACAGTAGAATGAGAGAGCATTCTAAAAACAGTAGAATGAGAAGGACAAAATATCCAACTGGTTCCTCTCCAGAAGGATAAATAATCATTGCAACTAATTTTTCAAGTGAATTGGTATTATATTAATGTAATAAAAAACAAGCAAACAATATAAGAAACTATATTTTATTGAATTTAAGTTTTTTTACATATGATGACATTTTCATGATATAATACATCAGCAGTATATTTTGTTTAATCAAAGTTTGGCCCAGATTATGACACCATAGTGATCAACTCAATGATTATTTAAAAACCAGTGTTCAGAATAGCGAAAACATGTTTGCATACTTTTAGTTAATATAATTTCATTTCTTGGAATATACATGTTGGATTTTTCTCTATTAAAATAATTCTACCTCCCTATATTTTTCAAAAGGAACCCAATTCATCAGGCTTGATAGTCTCTACTGCTGCTGAAATAATTACTCTCGTATGAAGCAAAATTTTAGTTGGCAAACTCTTACAGGAAATTTTTCCTTTGAAATTAAATTTTGTATTTATTTTCCTAAAATACACACACATGCACACATAAAATTAGATTCAACATATAGGAATATGTGCTCCACTAACAGCAGGAAATAACAAGTAACTGATTAAGTGAAATGATCAGGAAGACAACTGGTTGAATATCAACATCTGAAAATGCCTCCTGAAAACCGTTACATCTGCTTTTACCATTGAGGCAGAACTCATTCTTGTGCAGGGCTTGATTATGTCTTCATTTTGCTATCAATATTTCTATATTTTTTCTGATATTAGAAATTGCTTACTGTAATATTGGAAATATTTCTAAACATTCAAATATTTCTAAACATCAATCAGACTCATTACACTTTTTGTTAAAATGAAAATACAGAGAGCCCCTTATTTAAAAGACCGGGGAAAGGTGCTTCCAGAGGTACTAAAATGCATGATTTCTGTTTCACGGCATTTTTACTTTGCACTAAATAATACAAATTTCACTTGAATGCCAATGCATGGTTTCTCTACACTCAGAACTTTGTTTTTCACAAAATCGTAAAGTCTCTTGATGCGAATGTTTCAAGGAAAATTTGGTTATGATCCATACCCACTGTCAACAGTTCTTTTCATCATTTGAAATGCAAGTACCTCCCCACAAAAAATCTGATTTTTTTTCATCTCATGTTTTTAGAGCAGGACAGCATCATTGACCTCGGTATATTGACTTCATGTGATTACGCTGCCAATATTGTTCCAGTCAGCTGTGGCTATGGGTGAAACAGAGAGTCACATGGTATCTATTACACTCAGGGAAGCACTAATGGCTATGCTGAGACATTTGCCATCAAAGCAAAGGGTGGTCAAGTCAGTGTCTGTGATTAACACATGTAAAATATAGAAGAAGCCATATTATTCAAATAGTTTAATTTGGCCAAACATCTATTAAAAAATTAAAATTGTATATAATGTACGCATTTAATTTTAAATGTAAAGGCATAAGTGTGCATATATTCTAAAACCTTGGCTTTCAAGACTAAAATCTTTGCCTAAAAGTTAGCTGATGGGCAGATCTATATTCTTTCTTTTTCTTTTTTTTAACAAAAGCCACAGTCATAATGCATCTTTGCAATTTTCTGTTTCCATCTCTTTAAAGCACATCAAGCAATTACAAACACTTGCGAAGCAATTTATGCAGAGAATCATTTTAGAAGTCTGTGACTTTTTTCCCCAGTTTTGTTTTGTTTTGTTTTTTTGTAGTTGTCCAGGCTACACTTACTTTTTGAAAGCGTCTTTCAAGTAACTTACCTTTATAGAGTTGTTTTCAGAGCGTACAACATAGTTTTCATAGAAACAACCCTCTTTATTTTCATAAGCTTAAGTATTATTTAAATACATTTTGTAAGTTAAAAAAAAAAACTGGTATAAACAGATTTAGGTATAAACAGGTTTGGGATAAACACATCTGACACTTGGTATACAATACAACCGAAACAGAGGGAACAGAAGTGTGGGGACAGAGGAGACTGCCAGACAAAGGCGATCAACAAGCATAGACTTCGTGAATATGTTAAACAGAAGGAGTGGAAAGCATTGTTTCATCTGGTAAACTAGTAAAATGCAAGTATTTAACAACAACAACAAAAAAACTTTTATTATATTCTTAACCCTTAGTTCTTAAATTTAGCTTATTTATTTCAGCATTCTCACACTGGTCTCTAAATGGAAAAGGAATGTGAAAAGCCATATTTTTTCACACCTGCTAAATATGTAATTAAACACTTTTACCTTATTTAATCTACATAAAGTGATAATATGTGCTTATTTAGATGATGGCTTTGAAATCAATATATTGTTTAAATACACTACAGTGCAGATTATTAAGATGAAGCTCAGATATGACACTTGTAATCTATGCTGAGTATTTGAAATTTGAAAAATATGACAGCAAGAAAATAATGGTAGAATCATTCTGGAAACTTTTCAGAAAAGACAGTGAAGTGTGTTTACACACACACACACACACACACAGACACACATGCACACACAAACAGGTAGACAAGAAGCAGAAAAACTGCAAATTGTTCAAACAAATTTGAAACTGTATTTGTTTCCCCATGGCAAAAATCAGTTTAGTTATTTTTAAACGGAGATTATACAAAGGTCACTACTTTCAAACAAACCAGCTAAGAAATATTAACAATCACTAGGACCAGAATAGATATAATTTGGAGAAAGATGTGTTCTGTCAGATATTTAGATTAATATTTTAATAACTGGAAGAAAAAACAGAATATTTCAAGCCTTTGTTTTTATTTAGCAATAATTGATCTTATTTTCCTCATTTATCCACCCATTTCTCTGGAACAATTGCTAATTTATGTTTCAAGATTTGTAGTCTCAGATATAAATTTAGTTTCTATATTACAAAAGGCAAAAAAAACCAGATTTGTAATCTTCTTCATTTTAAGAATATGATTTATATAATTTTCTGCTTTCAAAGAACTTTTCTTAGTACTATACATCACTAAAATATATACTCTAAAAGGGCTTGACTTTTCATCTGTTATGTTTTGTATCTCTGTATCTCTAAAACCTAGAAAGGTGCCTGGCACAAGTTCAATGATGAATCCTTTCTCACAGCATGACGAATGAGTGCCATGGTCAGTCAATTTTCCCTGTCATTAAATGATCAGAAGCGAAATGGCTGTGTAGCAAGCACTGGTAAAATACACATTCGTGTCCATCTCTGAACTTCTCTGTGTGTGAATTTTTGAGACGTGATATTGCACTCTCGTCCAGGCTGGAGGTCACTGGTGTGATCACAGACCAAGTCCACCACTTGAACTCCCAGGCTCAAGCTATCCTTCTACCTGAGACTCCTGAGTAGTTGGGGTTACAGGTGTGAGCCACCATGCCCAACTAATTTTTAATTGTTTGTTTTGTTGTTGTTGAGATGGGGTCTCACTATGTTACCCACACTGGTCTCAAACTCCTGGCCTCAGGTGATCCTCTCTGATCTTTAATGAGTCTATACAAGGGCGATCCTGGCTGGGAGTGTGTGAGCAATTGCAAGGACTTTGCTACAATATTTAATTTTCTCATGAAAACAACATTACTGTCAGCATTGTAAAAGAGTGCTTTAACTATAGCACTGACTTTCATTTTTAAAATTATATCTTTTGCTTGTTTTTATGTTAATTTTAGTTGGCACACAAAAATTGTATATGTTTGTAGGACACAGTGATATTTTTCTACATGTATAAAATATGTAATAATCCTATCAGTGTAATTAGCATTTCCATCACATCAAACATTTATCATTTATTTGTGATGGGCACATCCATAATTATCTCAATTAATACACAGTGCTGGCTATGTAGCAAGCACTGGTAAAATACACATTCGTGTCCATCTCTGAACTTCTCTGTGTGTGAATTTTTGAGATGTGATATTGCACTCTCGCCCAGGCTGGAGGCCACTGGTGTGATGCAATAAATTATTGTTAATTGTATTCCGGCTACAGTGATATAAAACACAGAACTTAGTTCTCTTACCTAGCTACCATTTTGCAGCTATTAACCTGCCTCTTCCTCTCCCTCTCCTCTTCCTCTATCCTTTCCAGCCTCTGGTAACCACTACTTTACTCTCTACTTCTACAAGCTCATGTTTTTAGCTTACACATATGAGTGAGAACATTTGATATTTCTCTGTCTGTGCCTGACTTATTTTAACATAATGTCCCTAGGCCCATCCATGTCACTGAAAATGATGGCATTTCATTACCTTTTATGGTTGTATAGTATTTCATTGTATATATGTATCATTTTTCTTTATTATTCATCTGTTGATGGACATTGAGGTTAATTCCCTACCTTGAAATTGTAAATTGGTTAATTCCCAACCCATTTACTATTATAATAAATTGGGGGTTGCTAATATACTGTTTTTGCTTTTAGATATATATCCAGTGGTGGAATAACTGGATCATATGACAGTTCTATTTTTAGCCTTTTGAGAAGTATCCATGATGTTATGTATAGTGGCAGTACTAATTAACATTATCACCAACAGTATATAAGGAGTTCCCTTCTCTGCATCCTCTCAGATACTTGCTATTTTTTTCTTTTTGATAATAGCCATTCTAACTGGGATGAGATGATATCCATTAGGGTTTTGATCTGCATTTTCCTAATTATGAGGGATGTTGAGCATTTCTTCATGTACTTATTAATCATTTGTATGTCTTCTTTTGAGAAATGTTTCTTCAGATCCTGTGTCTATTTTTAATTTGATTGTTTTGTGGCTGTTGAGTTGTTCTTGTTCCTCATATATGCATATCTGGATATTATTCCTTTGTTGGGTGATTAGTTTATAAATATTGGCTCCCATTCTGCAGGTTGTCTCTTCACTGTTGATTTTTCTTTTACTGTGTAAAGGCTTTTTGGTTTGATCATTCAATTTTTCTACTTTTGTTTTTGCTGACTGTGCTGTTGAAGTCTTACCCATAAATCTTGTGCCTAGATCACTGTCATGAAGTGTTTCCCACTATGTTTCCTTTTAGCAGTTCTATGGTTTTAGTACTTACATTTAAGTGTTCAATCCATTTTCAGGTGGCGTTACAGGCGCCAGTTGAAACAGCCACCCGTTTTTGTGCCGAAACCAGAGGCACCCGGTAAAACAGCCTTGCTGGAAACTTGTGGCGCTTTTCAGTCCGGGAATCTCCTGGTCTGTGGGCGGTAAAAACTGCGGCAGAAGCACAGTATCTGAACCAGAATGCTGGGGTGGATGGAAAAGCCCCAGATGGCCTCCGTTGGATAGGGAGGGGAGTCCTCTGGGGATTGCACTTCCCGGGTGAGGCAGCACCCTACCCTGCCTCTGCTTGCCCTTCTTGGACTACACCCACTGTGCAGACAGTCCCATTGAGATGCACCTGGGTACCTCTTTTGGAAATGCGGTGATAACTTACCCTTTGTGTTGCTCTTGCTGGGAACTGCACTCCAGAGCTATTCCTATTTGCCATCTTGGAATCCCCCCCCCACGCCCGCCCTTTATTGTTTTAGACATGTTCCTTCGCTACCTAATCTGATGAGTGTTTTAATCATGAAGAAATGCTGAATTTTATAAAACGCTTTCTCTACATTCATTGAGATATATATTTTTTTCTTAATTCTGCTGATGTAGTGTATCACATTCCTTGATTTGTGTGTGTTGAACCATCTGTACAACCCTGAGATAAATCACACTAAATTATAGTGTATTATCTTTTTGATGTGCTATTGAATTCTGGTTGCCAGTATTTTTTTTTTTCTTTTTGAAAAACTTTCCATCTAAGTTCACCAGTGACATTGGCCTGGTAGTTTTCTTTAATTGCTGTACCTTCGTCTGGTTTTGATATAAGGGTAATGCTGATGTTGTAGAATTAATTAGAAAAAATTACCTCCTCTTCAATTTTCTGGAAGAATTCACGACTAAGACTAATTCTTGTTCTTTAAAAGTGTTGAATAATTCAGCAGTCAAGTCACCTGGCCCTGGAATTTTCCTTCTGGGAGACTTTTTAATTGTTTAATCTTGTTACTTGCTACTAATCTGTTCAGGTTTCCTAATTATTTTTTCTGGTTCAATCTTGGTAGGTTCTATGTGTCCAGGAATTTATCAATTTCCTCTTGTTTTTCTAATTTGTTGGCATATAGTTGTTTGAAATAGACCTTATCCTTTTTATTTCTATGCTATCAGTTTTAAAGTTTCCATTTCTGGATTTTTTTTTTTAATTACTGGAGCCTTTTCTATTTTTTTCTAAGCCTGGTTAATTATTTTCTTTATCTTTTCAAAAAACAGCTTTTTGTTCTTTTAAATTGTTATTTTTGTTTCTATTTTATTTACTTTTTCTCTGATCTTTATGTTTTCTTTTTACTGATTTTAGATTCGTTTTCTATTAGCTTAGCTTTTTTAGTCCTTATTTGGTTTCTATTTGCTTTTTTAGTGCATTTTTAGGTGCATCATTAGGTTTTTTATTTGAAATCTTTCTACTTCCTTTTTGATATAGGCATATGCTGCTGTAAACTTTCCTCTTGTATTACTTTTGTCATATCCTAAAGATTTTGTTTATTTATTTATTTATTTATGTATTTCTTTTTTTCTTCTAAAAAAATGGGATCCATATGCAGAACATGAAGGTTTGTTACATAGGTACATAGGTATGTGCCATGGTGGTTGACTGCACCTATTGACCCATTTTCTAAGTTCCCTCCCCTCACCTGCCACCCCCTACCAGGCCCTGGTGTGTGCTGTCCCCCTCTCTGTGTCCATGTGTTCTCATTGTTCAACTCCCACTTATGAATGAGAGGATGTAGTGTTTGATTTTCTGTTCCTGTGTTAGTTTGCTGAGGATGATGACTTCCAGTTTTATCCTGCAAAGGACATGATCTCATTCCTTTTTATGGCTGCATAGTATTCCATGGTGTATATGTACCACATTTTCTTTATCCAGTCTATCATTGATGGGCATTGGGGTTGGCTCCATATTTTTCCTATTGTAAACAGTTCTGCAATAAACACCCATGTACATGTGTCTTTATAGC
Source organism: Sapajus apella (assembly GCF_009761245.1). Taxonomy (NCBI): domain Eukaryota; kingdom Metazoa; phylum Chordata; class Mammalia; order Primates; family Cebidae; genus Sapajus; species Sapajus apella. The sequence goes on along the minus strand of NW_022436948.1, from coordinate 24,217,884 downwards.
AGAATGATTTATATTCTTTTGGGTATGTACCCAGTAATGAGATTGCTGGGTGAAATGGTATTTCTGGCTCCTGATCCTTTAGCAATTGTCATACTGTCTTCCACAGTGGTTGAATTAATTTTCATTTCCACCAACATTGCAAAAGCATTCCTATTTCTTCACAGCCTTGCCAGCATCTGTTGTTTCCTGACTTTTTAAAAATGTCATTCTGACTAGCATGAGATGGTATCTCATTGTTTGGATTTGCATTTCCCTGATGATCATGATGTTAAGCTTTTTTCATGTTCATTGGCCTTTTAAATGTCTTTTGAGAAGTGTCTGTTCCTATTATTCACCCACTTTTTGATAGGGTTGTTTGCTGTTTTATTACAAATTTGTTTAAGTTCCTCATAAATCCTGGATCATTAGACCTTTGTCAGATGGGTAGATTGCAAAATTTTTGCCCATTCTGTAGATTACCTGATCATTCTGATGATAGTTTCTTTTGCTGTGCAGGCATTTTAATTAGTGGTTTGTAGCCCCATTTATCAATTTTGGCTTTTATTGCAATTGCTTTTGGCATTTTTGTCATGAAATATTTGACCATGCCTGTGTCCTGAATGGTTTTACCTAGATTTGCTTCTAGAGTTTTTATGGTTTTGAGTTTTATATCTAAGTCTTTACTCCATATTGAAATCGTTTTTGTATAAAGTAGAAGAAAAGAGTCTAGTTTCTGTTTTCTGCATATGGCTAGCCTGTTTTCCCCATTTTTCCCAACACCATGTGTTAAATAGGGAATCCTTTCACCATTGTTTGTTTCTGTCCAGCTCTCTGAAGATCAGATGCTTGTAGATGTGTGGTGTTATTTCTGAGATCTCTGTTGTGTTCCATTTGTCTATATGTCTGTTTTGGTACCAGTACCATTCTGTTTTGGTTACTATAGCTTTGTAGTACGGTTTGAAATCAGGTAGTGTGATGCCTCCAGTTTTGTTCTTTTTGCTTAGGATTTTCTTGGCTGTAAGGGATCTTTTTTGGTTCCATGTAAAATTTAACATAGTTTTTTTTTTTTTTTTTTTTTCCCTCCCTTTTTATTGAATCAATGGTAATTCCATCTTACTGCCATATAATATTTAAAAGACATTGGGCAGTATGGCCATTTTTTATATAATTGATTATTCCTATGCGTGAGGATGGAATGTTTTTTCATTTTTTTGTGTGTCCTCTCTTATTTCCCTGAGCTGTGGTTTGTAGTTCTTATTGAAGAGGTCCTTCACATCCCTTGTTAGGTGTATTTCTAGGTATTTTATTCTCTTTGTAGCTATGGTGAATAAGGGCTCTCTGCTTTTCTATTGCCAATGTAAAGAAAGAGTTTTGATTTTTGCACATTGGTATTGTATCCTGAGAATTTGCTGAAGTGGCTTATCAGTTTAAGGAGTTTTTGGGCTAAGACAATGCAGTTTTCTAAATATAGAATCATGTTGTCTGCAAACAGAGACAATTTGATTTCCTCTCTTCCTATTTGGATGCCTTTATTTCTTTTTCTTGCCTGATTGCCTTGGCCAGAGCTTCTGGTACTATGTTGAATAGGAGTGGTGAGAGAGGACTTCCTTGTCTTGTACTCGTTTTCAAAGGGAATGCTTCCAGCTTTTGCCCATTTAGTATGATACTGGCTGTGAGTTTATCATAAATAGCTCTTATTATTTTGAGATATGTTCCATAATATGTAGTTATTTGAGAGTTTTTAACATGAAGAGATGTTGAATTTTATCAAAGATCTTTGGTGCATCTATTTAGATAATCATGTGGTTTTTGTCTTTGGTTATTTTATGATGGATTACATTTATCGATTTGCATATGTTGAACCAGCTGTGCCTCCCAGAGATGAAGCCAACTTGATCATGGTGGATAAGATTTTGATGTGCTGCTGGATTTGGTGTGCCAGAATTTTACTGAGGATTTTTGCACCAATGTTCATTAGGGATATCAGCCTGAATTTTTCTTCTTTTTGTTGTATCTTTTCTTGGTTTTGGTATCAGAATGATGATGGCTTCATAAAATGAGTTAGGAAGGGGTCCCTCCATTTGAATTGTTTGGAATGGTTTCAGAAGGAATGGTACCAGCTCCTTTTTGTACTGGTAAAATTGGTCTGTGAATCTGTCTGGTCCTGGGCTTTTTGGGGTTGTTAGGTTATTATTTAATGACTCAGCTTCCCAACTTATTATTGGTCTATTCAGGGATTCTACTTCTTCATGTGTTAGTCTTGAGAGGATGTATGTGTCAAGGAATTTATCCATTTCTCCTAGATTTTATAGTTTATTTGTGTATAAATGTCTATAGTATTCCTTGATGGTAGTTTGTAATTTTGTGGGGTCACTGGTGACATTCCCTTTATCATTTTTATTGTGTCTAGTTGATATACTTTCTTCTCAGTGCCACATGACACTTACTGTAAAACTGACCATGTAACTGGACATAAAACACTCCCCAGAACATAAAAAGAACTGAAATCATAATAAACAGTCTCTCAGACTACAGTGCAATCAAATTAGAACTCAGGATTAAGAAACTCACTCAAAACCACACAATTAAATAGAAACTGAACAATCTGCTCCTGTATGACTCCTGGATAAATAATGAAATTAAGACAGAAATCAAAAAGTTATTTGAAACCAATGAGAACAGAGAGACAATGTAACAGAATCTCTGGGACACAGCTAAAGCAGTGTTAAGAGAGAAATTTATAGCACTAAATGTCCACATCAGAAAGCTAGAAAGATCTCAAATAGACACCCTAACATCACAATCAAAAGAGCTAGAGAGGCAAGAAATGACTAAGATCAGAGCAGAACTGAAGGTGATAGAGACATGAAAAACCCCCAAAATTCAATGAATCCAGGAGCTGGTTTTTGGAAAAGATTAACAGAATAGTTAGACCACTAGCTAGATCCAGATATTTTAGTATGTTGTGTTTATATTTCTGTTTTCACTGAGAATTTGAAAAATAAATAATAAATAAAAAACTCTTACTTTCTTCATTCATCCATTGGTCATTCAGAGACTGCTGTTTAATATCTATTTGTACAGGATCTAAAACTCTCCTTGGAACTTTCTATGGAAATTTCTTGGAATGTTACTCTTTTCTTTCTATGCTAGTTTTATTCCATTGCAGTCTGAGAAGACACTTAATATGATTTCAATTAAAAAAATATGTTGAGACTTGTTTCACCACCTACCACATGGTCTATTCTGGAGAATGTTTGGTGGACTGATGAGAAGAATGTATATTCTGCATCTGTCAAATAAAATATGTTATTAATATCTGTTAGGTTCATTCGGTCTGTAGTGCCAATTAACTCCAATATTTATTTGTTGAATTTCTTTCTCCACAGAAAGTGGAGTGTTGAAGTCCTCAACTATTATTGTAGTGGATTTACTTTATTTTATTTTGTTTTTTTGAGACTGTCTCAATCTGTCACCCAGGCTAGAGTGCAGTGGCATGATCTTGGCTCACTGCAACCTCTGGCTCCCAGGTTGAAGCAATTATCATGCCTTAGCCTCCCTAGCTGGAATAACAAGTATGCACCACCATGCACAGCTAATTTTTGTTTTTTCAGTAAAGACAGGTTTTGCTGTGTTGGTCAGGCTAATCTCAAACTACTGACCTCATGTGACCCTCCTACCTTAGCCTCCCAAAGTGCTAAGATTACGGACTGGTATAAATATTGCTAATTATGCACTTACAGTTTTTGTTTGTATGGAATGCATTTTTCTATCCCTCAATTTTCAGACTCTGTGTGTCTTAACATGTGAAATGAGTTTCTTGTTGGCAATATGAAACTGAGTCTATTTTTTTTTTAATCTATTCTGCTAGGCTGTATTTTAAATTGTGGAATTTAGGCTGGCATGGTGGCTCACGCCTGTAATTACAGCAGTTTGGGAGGCCAAGGCGGGTGGATCACCTGAGCTCATGAGTTCAATACCAGCCTGGCCAACATGGCAAAACCCTGTCTTTTTTAAAAGTAGAACAATTAGCAGACCATGGTGGTGGGCACTTGTAGTTCCACTACTCAGGAGGCTGAGGCAGGTGAATCATTTGAACACAGGAGGGGGAGGTTGCAGTGAGGCAAGATGGCACCACTGCACCTCAGCCTGGGTGACAGAGTAAGACTCCGTCTGAAAATAAATAACTAAACAAACAAACAAATAATTGTGGAATTTAAACCGGTTACATTTAAGGTTGCTATTGAGGTGTGAGGAAATCCTAGTGTCATTTTGTTAAAGCTTTTCTGATTTTGCATATTCTTTGTTTTTTCTTTTCTTTTTGTGGTTTGGTGGTTTTCTGTAGTGATATTGTTTGATTATTTTCTTTTTCCTCATTTGTGTATCTGATCTGCCAGTGAGTTTTCCACTTTGGTGTATTTTCATACCATGGCATATGTTGTCATTTCATCTCCACATATAGGACTCTTTCAGGCAATTCTTGTAGTGCCGGTCTAGTGGTAATGCATTTCCTCAAGTTTCACTCATCTGGGAAAGACCATTTTTTCATTTCTAAAGAATAGCTTTGCTGAGTTTTGTAATCTTGACTGGTATGATGGTGTTGCTTTTTACCCCCAGCACTTTGAGTATAACATCACATTCTCTCTTGTCCTGTAAGGTTTCTGTTGAGAAATCTGCTGTTTCTTAGTGTGATTGGAATTTCCTTATATGTAACTTGACTCTTTTCTCTTGGTGTTTTTAGAATTTTCTCATCGTCTTTAATTGTTGACTGTTTGAGTATAATATGACTTAGAGATGAACTTTTTGGGCTAAATCTATTGGAGAATTTTTGAGCTTCCTATATCTGAATATCTACATCTTTCCCAAGACTTAGGAAGTTTTCAGTTATTATTTTATTAAATATGTTTTCTACACCCTTTGAAGGCTTTTCTCCTTCTGAATGTCCTAAATTGTGAAAGTATGTTTGTTTAATGTCCTACATCTCACATAGACTTTCATTATTATTTTTCCTTTTTCTTTTTAAATCTGACTGGGTTATTTCAAACCTGTTTTCAAGTTAGAAAATTCTTTCATCTTCTTGATCAGATCTATTGTTGAATATTTTGATTGTATTTTTAAATTTCATTAATTGAACTCTTCAGTTCCAAGATTTCTGTTTTGTTCTTTTTAAATGATATTTTATATTGGTTCATTCCCACATTCATATAAAGAAACACCCAAATTTCCCAGGAAATTTATTTTAAAAGAGGTTTAATTGGCTCATTATTCTGCAGGCTTCTTTAAAAGACCCATTATTCAGCATAGCAGAATCTACTTATGAGGATGCCTCGAGAAGCTTCGAATCATGACAGAAGACAAGGAGAGAGCAGGCATGTCCCACAGCAAAAGCAGGAACAAGAGAGTGAGAGGGGAGGTGCTACACCGTTTTAAAACATCAAATCTCATGAGAATTCACTCACTGTCATGAGGGCAGTACCAAGGGGAATGGTGCTAAACAATTCATGAGAAATTCACCTCCATGATCCAATCACCTTCCATCAGGCCCCACCTCCCACACTGGAGATTATTAAATTTTAACGTGACATTTGGGCAGTAACACACATCCAGGCAGTATCATATCTATTTTCTTGTTGAATTTCTTATTTAGGTCACAAATTGTTTTTCTGATTTATTTTCTTTACAATTGTTCTATTGTATTTTGCTTAGTTTCCTTACAATCATTCTGAATTTCTTCTCTGGCATTTTATAGGTTTCCTTTTCCTTGGGGTTTGTTATTGCAGAATTATTGTGTACCTTTGGAGGTTCATGCTCTGTTTTTTTCATGTTACTTGTGCCCCTACATGAATATCTGAACATTTAATGTAGTAGTTGCTTCTTTCAATTTTAAGAAGTCTATTTTGTGGATAAAGACTTCTTTCTGTAAATATATGTATAATGTCTGTTGGGTGAGGTGGTTTGCTTTGGTGGGTTCAGTATCTAGTTTCTATTTTATTTATTTGGCTATAATCAATTATAGCAATGTCTGCAAATTTCTCAGTGGCCTAGGCTGTGGTTGTTTGTGGAGTCTGGCATGATTTTTCGGGGGATGAGTACAACAGGCAGGCTCGTCCTCAGGTTTCTGGGCAGTATGTATGGGTGTCAGCAGTGGCCCTTAGATTGGTTTTCAGGCCCCTGAGTGGCATGTACAGGTTCTTGTAGTGGTGGTGGCTAGCTCTAAGTAGGTCAATTTTTGTGTCCCTGGGAAGTGCATATGGGCACATGTGGCCCCACTGCTGTAGGTGCAAGATCCCTGTCAATGATGGTGGCCCCAGGCAAGCAGTTCTTAGGTTCTGGGGAGCAGAAGCTTCAGCTCCTTGTGTCTTGAGAGGGTCTCCCTGTTGTGCCAAAGTCCCATTCCCTAGGGTGCAAGGCACTGCATGTCAGTTGCAGAGTGCACAGGTGCACCACTGGGTGGAGCTAGGGTCATGATGCAGTAGCTCTGGTGGTGGATGAGGAGAAATACTAATGGGTTTCCAGGTTGTGCTTATGTAGGGGCTACTGGACCCCAGGGCAATATTTTGGTGGTGATTCTTCTTTCAAAATGATGCTGTGCTGCAGCAGCCTGTGTCCTAGGAAGTAGGAAAAACACAACATGAATTTCCTTTGGGGAATAATGCAGTTTCCTGGACTTCAAGCAACTCCCTACGTTAGGCTTAGGGCCTGTGAGGGCTGAGGGACTCTTTTGTAGCTAGAATTTCAGGCACCTGTTGTGGAAACACGAACTCCTGGATTTCTTCTTACCCTTTCCCTGTGCTGGGGAGTTTTATTGGCTCTAAGCCAATCCCAGCTGGCTTTACTTAGCTTTCTATGCTGTCATCTTAAGTTTTAGTGACTGAGAGAGTCTTCCTTGTAATTCCTTGCTGAATGCTAATGTTCTTCCTTAGACACTCTATTTGAAATGTGGTAATCTATTTGTTGTTTCAGTCTTTTTTCGTGTGATGAAAAGGAGTGCTGAGTATCTCTAGTTCACCATTTTAACCACATCCCAGGAAAAATTTATTAACTGGAAAATACATCCATTTATGCTATTATAACAAATATTATTTTCTTCATATTAAACTCCATAAGATACCTGCATTTAATTTTTCTGTATTATGATGTAAGTTACAATATATTTTATCTAATATTTCATGTTAAATCAAAATGAAGTAGAGACCAGGCCTGAAGAATCTCTGAACAGACAAACCCACCTAGAGCTCATAAGTAACCTCAACATTGCTTGATTTACAAATTACAAGCAAAACTTAATTTGAGCTACTTATTGTTTATATTAAAGAAAAAAACTTAAGGCTAACCAGGCAGACTTTGTCAGCTAACATATAGCTTTATAGCTAAAAATTTTGCAGCAGAATTGATCAAATAAAGCAACTGTATAACTGCAATTAATCAAATATTTTCTCTGCTTCACTTACATGTTTATAAGGTCTCTGCATACATTCCCTAGGCAAAGCCCTCAGTCCACTTATGGTATGGAGCTGCCAGGTTCATGAGTCACTGTTTGTTCAAATAAGGTCTTCAAAAATTTTAACGTGCCTAAGTTTATCTTTTAAAATTAACAATTTTTTAACAGATAAAATATTAGGTAATTGATCTTTATTTTGTAATTTCAAATGGTGTACTTGTCATATGTCATTTTGTTGCATATGTTTTATTGTATCTGGTGATACATATTGTCTTTCAACCAACTATTATCCTATTATTGTTTTAATATCATATCACATCACATTATTGTGACTCCCGAACAGGTTTTAATTTCAGAGGAAAATATATAAACCCTTAATTGGCAATATTTTTCCCTCAGAAGTTATAGAAAACTTAAGTTAATAGTTCATTTAAATTCACTCTAAAATTATCTGCTGAATCTATAAAACTTTTATGACATCTAACAATTGCAATCAGAATTTATTACATCTAATAATTAATTTAGGATAAATTTGAATGTTTTAAATTGCTGTCTTTTATCAATGTACATGATATACATTGTTCCATTTATTAAATTATTTATTGTCTTTTGATATACCATATAGTTCTCCAAGTATAGATTTTTTAAAAATTTGTATTGACAGCATAATTTTTAAGCTATTATTTTTTGCCATCTAGCCATTATTAAATGAATATATTCCCAATATACTTACAAATGCACTCTCAATGAAATATGTAACAATACTATTGAACTGTATATGTCGATTTTGTAGCTAATCGGATCTTCAAATAATCATTTTTTTGTTACTTAACACAGGATTTTCAGAAATTGTTTCTATAGAATACAAATAGGATTAATTTCATCTCTCTTTTGAAAAAAAGGCAAGTAGTAATATATATTTACTTGCCATTCTTAAATTTTAAGGAATTGTTTTGATTATGGTGATGTAACTTTTTGTTTAAAAAAGTTAAACTGGATTGAATATTAATTTCAGCAAAATTACCTCTTGCTATGTATTTTGTTTAAATGTTTTGTTTATTTTACAACTAATGTTGTTTAATATTAATTTAACTTTGAATATTGAATCTAATTTGCTTTTCTGAAATTTAATCTACTTGTCTTTGTGCATTACTTTTGCCCTATACAACCATATTTTATGCAATAATATTATTTTGAACACATTGGCATTCTAAAAATTAAATTTTGTTATTTTTTATACATTTCAACTTCATGAAACTGTTCTATCTCTCTTTCCCCTTATTTGAGGAGTTTCACTGTTGCGTTTTCTGTATTTTTCTCCTAAAATAACAGTTCTTGAGTTTAATCATGGGTGCTGTATTTCTCTTCGTTATTATTTCTCCTTTTAAACTTGTTTCCCATGTTTCTTGAGGCTCACATTAATAATAGTTCTGCTGATTGATTAAATTTAATTAAATTCAATAAAAATGTGTTTGGGTTTCAATTTTTTGGCCAAACTGTTTCTCATATATAGCTTTTTTAAATTAATAAAATTATAAATTATTTTGAATCTATCATTTAGCTTTATTTCATCATGAAGCAACTAATGCAGGGTATGAGTTTTGTTGCAAAATTTTTTATTTCTATAATTTTGCAACATCATTAAGAAAATGAAGTCTGTAAAATCTTTTCTTTGATGACTAACTTTTGAAAATAATTTTTATCTGTGTGTGTGTCTGAATGTGTGTGAATATATGTGTGTTATTTAACCACAACCAATAATTACTTTTTCAGAACTATTTCACAGGCAATCAAAGATGACATATGTCTCCTGCATTGTTTATAGTTGTAATACTTAATAATTCTACAGCATTCATCACATTTCATTTTCTCATATCATTCAACTTTGCCACTTGATTGCTCAAGGGTAAAATGATTTCTAAAACAGCTGTTCCACTGCATTTTTGTTGTATGGTGAGGTATTTTTAAAAACATATTTATGCCATTTTTACCTTGCTTTAAGGTCCATGGATGTTAGCTTGCTTTTTGGATAAGTTTATTTATTCAATAATATTTTGTCTGATTTCTACATTGTGATATGTAGTTATACTAATGCTATTGTTGATTAGACTGAATCATTTCACTATCAAGATATTTTATTCAAATTGTTTTGGTTTTGCTGTTTATACACTTTAGAAAATATAAAGAGAATGTTTTCTGGATTTTCTTTGTGATTGATTTGCTTTTGTTGTTTATTTGTACCTATATATGATAGTTTCATTTTTAGCAAAAAGGTTTTAAAACTGGTTTATTTTTAATTCTAAACTGATCCTTTGTTAACTTTCATAAGTTTTTCTTTTATTTTGTTGTGGTGGTGGTTGCTGTTTTCTTGATTTACCATGCATATTCTATAAACTACTTGTTTTCTGACTTTTTCCTCCAGTATTGATTTTAGGAAAAGCATATATTACATTAATTATTAGCTTTCTACAGTTAAGATAGGTAATATTATCCATTCATCAAAATACTCTTTGTAAGAAGCAAATGTTTAAAAGCATTGTTTGTCATTAGCCAGTCAGAAGTGGTAAAAACTAGGACTTTAACATAAGCCTGATTTTAAGGCCCGTATTATACCCACCTTGCAGAAAAGAAAAAAGAAATCCACTTGTGCATTTTTCCAAGGCTAATAGTTCACATACTGAGCCATAATACAGTATTTGATATTGCAAGAGAACATGGGCTGAGATGAAATGGGATGAGCTCATTTCAGTAAAGTATATCTGTGTATTTCAGGATCTTTGTGCATTAATTGGTATAATATTTTAGGAGACATGGTCAGTAATTTTAATTTGATATAAGTGGCCATTTGGCAACACGGTAGCTCTGTAAGAAGTTGAGTAATGGGATCAAAAGGACACTTGCCTTAGCTGACTATTACTTCTTATTTAATATACATTAAATAGACTATCAGGCAGGAAACCTTGTAAAGAAGCTATGGCATCATTTATAGTTTTGAAAATAATTTAACTAAATTCTGGTAGAATGATTAAAATAAAGTGTTATGCAGAAGAAAATGTACAAACAAAAGGCTAGAAGAATTTGATGATGTCCTAAATGAGATTAGAAGTCACCCAAAAATGATGAAGAACCTAGTCTTTGTGACTGCTAAGGTTAACTTAATACATGACAAGAGTTTGGTTAAAAGCACAATAGTATCATTTTTACAGATGTTTAGTTTGCATACAGGTAAAAATGATTAGGGTTAAAATATAAGAATTATGACTATAAACATGTTTGTATCTAAAAGTCACAGACAGATAAATAGGCTATTATTGGTTGCAGAATTACCTTCCAATACTACCTTATTTACCTCAACTACAGTAATTGGAAGCAACACATAATGAAGGTAGGATATCCATCAAAGGAATATTTTGGGGGTACTTATAAATATTTATGAATTATTTCTATAACTATGAACACATTACTAAATCTAGTATTTAAATGTGTAGGAATATTTTGGAGCTTGGTTGTCCTTTGAATTCCTGAGAATATCAATTAACTGGGCCATAAGGTTTTTCAAATATGATGTAATATCGTATTAAAATGACATATTTTTGAAGGTAAAAACAGATCAATTTGTAACCCAAAATAAATCTAACTACAAGTTGACTCATGTAAAGAACATAATCATGATAGACAATCTATGAGAGAAAAATGTCTGTGTTATGTTTCACGTGTGTTGATATATTTCATCCTATGAGAATAGATTATTTTACTGTTATGTCACTTACATTATAATCAAGTAAACAGACTTCTGACAGGTAGACAAATAAGTGAACAAAATGGCTTCAGGAAGAAATAATTGCTCTGAAAAAACAAAATACAGGGATAGGATATAAGATGATCGGAATATCAGAGAAATTATCTTACTCCTTAATGTGATGGTACATTTGATTAGTATGAAGTCCAAAAAACCAAATTTTAGATTCGAAAAGGAAGGTAACTTCTAGTGAATTCTATTGTATGCTTATCATATTCCAACTCATAATGTGAAAAAAATGAAAGAGTGATGCCAACAATTAGAGTAAAGCAGAGAGAAATGACGAATGGATTAAGATCACCAATTTCATCACTAAATGTTCGTCCTTATGATCCTTGTAATTCATTGGTTTTACCTCTTGGGCTCTATGAGATTATATGCACACTGTCAAATACAGGCAGACCAATAATTAGTGCATGATACTAAGGATTTCAAATAATAAATTCTAAATATGAAGCTGCTTAAATCAAAGTGATATATGACTAATGAGGATTTCTCCATTTTGTGCCTGAACAAGTTTCTAAGTTTCAATAAATAATCTCACACACACCCAGCTAAATTTAAATTTTTAATAAACAATAATTTCATAATATAATTACATTCTAAATATTGCACGAAATATGTGTATACTAAAAATAATTTGTTGTTTTTTTCTGAAATTTAAATGTGACTAGTCATCTTGCATTTTATCTAGCAAATCTAGGCTGGTAAGACATAATTATATATGGTAGTAAAAATTCGGTTGAAATATTGATCTTTTTTAGCTTAGAATTCATGACCAAGCCTCTGGGAGAATATGGGACATTACAGAAAAATAAGATTCTCAAAAAAATATCAAGCTATTGGTGTGTGTCAATGACTTATGTTCACTCTTTAGTGAGGTGTTAAAGTTTGAGACAGTTGTCAATGTTACTAAAGAGAGAAGCTTCAATTTAAGCTTACCTGCTTGGAAGAAGAACCTGAACAGATACATATATATATAGTTGCGAGAAAAGAGTACCTTTTTGCTTCTTGCTAAAAATCCAACAGTGATAAGGGTCTATAATTTGAAACTGCCAAAAATGACTTATCAGCCCCAAGCTAAAGTTGTGGCAAGCCAAAAACTGAAGGTCCGAAATATCACAATTTAGCCTGGCAGATAGAGGAAATTAAAACAAAACAAAAATCATCAAGAGACCTTATTCTTTATTGCTTGCTAAAACATGTCAGTAAATGCTGCATTTCGTAGAGATAATAGTATCCTTACCCATAGATACAGTGTAAAAGATGGAAGATAGGGCTTGGGGTGATTAGCTTTATCCATTATTTCTCATTGGTTAGAGTCAAATACCAAGTAATGAAGTCACATATTGCTACCTATAAATCTATGGATAAAATACAGAAAATTTAAGAGTGGCCTCCATGTTCAACTTTCATGATTTAATAGATTTCTGCTGCTGGATATTAATAAAAGCCTCTCCTCCTCATTAAAGCTTTGGACAGCTGTCTGAAGTTTTCAGAAAGTTAGAGCTCTGGTATCAAGCTGCATGGAGAATGTATGATGATTCCTTCTAGGAGACACATCAACAGTGAATGTGCAGACTATAGATCAGCAGCCTTCAAAGCATGTCAATGATCAAGTTACTTTAGTATTCCTGCTTTATAGAAGGTGATGTAAACTTCACACCAGTGATTACTCTGTATTTTTTCAATTTACAGCCTTTTCTAAATGAAAATTGTGGCCAGGCACTGTGGCTTATACCCACAATTTCAGCACTTTGGCAGGCCAAGGTAGGAGGATGGCTTGAATCCAGGAGTTTGAAACCAACCTGGGCAGCAAAACAATACCCTATTTCTGCAAAAACAAAGAAACTAAAAATTTTTTAAAATGGAAATTTAAAAATATAATTTTATTATGGTTGCCTTGTTTTTCCATTTGCTGTTATATTTTCTGTGTGGAGTCATGCTTAAATTGTCAGATATTTCAAATATTGCAAGTTTTAAAACAAAACATCTAGATATTTTAGGTTTATATGTACCTCATGTTCACATTCTGCATTATGATAGTCCTATAAATAAAAGCATAGTGGCTACTTCTTCATTCACATAATTGATATATGGTAGAGTTGCACTGGATTAGAAATGATTGAATATATTTACTTAAGTGAAGATAGCTGTCTGTATACTTTGAGCATGTGAGGTATTGGCTCTTGAGTAAAAGACTACAGCATCTATTGTTTATCTGAGTTCATTATCTGAGTTCTTTATGTGGTTGTTGTAACCAAGGAGAAACACCTTCTTCACCAGGGATTGGGTTGTAAATGGTGAACTGACTACTTGATTCACATCAGAATCATCAAATTTTAAAACATTGTCACTTTTTCATTTTTTAGACAGGATCTCACTCTGTCACCCAGGCTGGAGTGCAGTGGCAAGATTATGACTCACTACAGTCTCAGCCCGATGGGCTCAAGAGAGCTTCCTATCTCAGCCTCCTGAGTGGCTATGACAACAGGTATGCACCACCAAGCCAGGATGATTTTTGTTTTTGTAGAGTCAGGGTTTCCTCATGTTGTCCAGGCTGGTCTCAAGCTCCTGGACTCAAGTGATTATCATGCCTCAGCCCCTCAAAGTGCTGGGAGTACAGACATGAGCCATGGTGCTTGACCAAAAGTATGACTCTTATGTGATCCATTTCCAGACTTCATAGTCACTGACTGAAGGAGATATGAGAGAGAGCAAAGGATATCAGGAAGAAGAGGAGAAAGAAAAAAAAAAATAAAGTACCCTGAAAGAAGATAACTCTATTGTTTTCAATCTGGATGTGGCAAAAGATTTGTGAGTTATAAAATTAATCCATTGGTTGATGGTCAATAACTTATTTTTTAAATGAAACAGAATAAAGTAGAATTAAATAAGATGAAAGATAGACCAGAAGTATTAAAATCATCAATATGCATCATACAGAGTAAATAGTGTTGTTTTATTATATTTCTATTTATTTGTAATTTGTATAGTATACATGTGAGATTTTCTGGGATTGTGATGCCAAATATATTTTTTACTTTAAGTAGTTGTTCAAAAATGTTTGAAATTCAGTGATGAACATATTCTAGTTCTAGGAGCTTATCATTTTGATGTATAAGACACCCCACGATTCTCTCTACTATCTACATTTCTTATTTATATTTTGCTTAGATTAATGCTATAAGCACTTTATACACAATAAGTCCACTAATCCTCCCAATATCCCCATGAAGGAGTTACTGTTATGATTCTAACTAGTGCAGTGAGACCATTGAAATGCACATTATTTATGTAATTTGCCAAAGCTCACTCAGTCAGCAAATAGTAGGGTGAAGTTTCGCACTGGCACACTGGAAAACTATCCATTGAGTGGAAGCAATAAAATACGAAACAAAATCTATATTTTGTAAAAATATGTTATAAAACTTTTCATGAAAAAAAAAGACAATATTCCTGAAACTGGGACAGATACTATTATATTATTAGTGGTGCATCAGAATGAAGGCCACACCTCCTTGTTGCTGAGAACCTTAGGCCTGTCCTGGACCAGTTCCAGGTCATACGAGAATGTGGTACACTATGATAACTTCTTAGAAATTGCTGAGAAATCCTTGAATTTCGAAATGCCTACATAAATCCTTAAAGTACTCATTCTTTACAACGGCATTAGTAACCTTTTGTTCTTGAAAACTAATAATATAATACAATTAGTTGTTAAAACTTTTTGTTTCAAGATGGTATTTATAATATCTGTCTAGAGACCAAAACATTATCTTTGGTAATTAAGAAAAATGCAGTTTATATTTTAAAATGAAATATTGAATTTAAAGTGGCATTATCTTTATGTGGTAATATTTAATTAGCTCATAAATACTTATAATTATTAATAATAAAATCAGGGAATAAACCAGGCTTCCAGATGAAGATAAAGAAAGCATGGCTAAGTATTATCTAATTGCATATATATATATATATATATATATATGTATGTATGTATACACACACGCATATATATACACATATATAAACTAAATAATATCTATATCTATATCTATATACAGCAATTCATAAATAATACAGCCACATATCTTTAGAGGAAATAGAGAATAAAGATGCTCATAGTCATCCTTGTACCTGTCTGTATGAGATACCTTCTCTATCTAGGCATTTTATGCACTTCATTTCAAAACAATAATGAGACCTACTAAACTGAGGGTCTGTGATATTAACAGAATGGCCCATGGCCTTGCAGTGCATTGGCTGAAGAATAAACATGAAATTCCAAATTTGTCTGAGTCCAAAATGTATATCTTTTCAACTACAATGATCTGGCATTTTTTTAAATAAATGTTGGATGCCTGTACAAAAGGGAGAGATGTAGAAAACTTAAGTATTTTCAAAAAAAGCAAACACAGACCCAAGTTTAACAGAAAAACATGTTTCTCTGTCTAAATTTATCTTGTGACAAAGATTAAAGGAGCTCATTTCCACACAGGACATGTTGGTGTATGGGTTCAGTGAGTAGAACTAACTTACATGGAGTCAGGGTAGTGTACAGTAGGCAACCATGGTAATTGTTTCAGAGTGTGGGCCTTTTTAACTTAGAATTTATTTTCTTTCTATACTAATATGGACATATATGATAAAGCAACTACAGAGAATTTAGTACTAACATTTCTGAAGTCATTCACACGTCTAGGTTATCTTATTCAGATATTACAGCCTAAGTGCAATAAAATCTTTGTGAAAAGATGAATTTTACCAAATTTAAAACACTTTTTACTAGCCCGGCATTTTATAAGCATTGTTGAAGAAGCAAACTTTGCAGGAAAGAAGTTAAAATTTTTCCTCAGATGTATATCTTTATTACCAAGATCATTATATCAGAGTCAAGAAATAAATGTCCCTACATTAAGGTATAGCACCCATAAATAGAAAATTAACTGTCAAAAAGAGGGCTATCCCACAAAGATGTCATCATCCCTTCTTTAAAACACTTTTATCTCTTTTACTGTGATCTTAATTTTCATTCACATTAGGTATACTACCCTTAATTTTCCTCTTTAAATGTCTTAGATGCTCTCAGCAACATCAAATTCTGATGACTCCCCTGGTGCCTTCACAGTTTTAAGTATATTTTACTGCTCTGTGACTTGCAGGGCATAATTTAAAGCTAAAATTTAACTTTTTAATCTTTTTTGGTTCAGTAAATTTATGTCTATGAGAAGGGAAAGAACTACAGGAGGAATAATTCTACAATGAATTAATATTTTAGAACCACCTTACAACATTACCCAACATTACCACATTTTCTCATCTGTAGGCTTCAGCTGAGCAGGGAAAGCCAAGGGAAATTGAAGGGGGCAATGGTTTTTCCAGTGGTATTGAAAAAATTGGCATTGCTGTTTGTAGCAATGCTCATTGTCACTGTAATGATATTGCAAGATCAAATGAAAAATATTTAAACATGATCACGCAAATGTATTTCTAAAATTATGATTGTGAGTTTACATACTATATTCTGAAAACCACAGTATAATTCTACATTCCTGTCCAAAATTTCAAACAAAGCTCAAGGACAAAGGGTATGTGCCAATCAGAAATCCTCTCCCCACAGTGGATAATGAGTCATTTTAAAATCGATCTGAAAACATCAATTCTCTGCTAGAAAATAAAGTAGATTAGAGCACACGTGATGATACGAAATGTAAGGCTTTAGTTAGGATACTTTGACAATATCCGTATTTATTGTTCAAGCCTTTACAGGTAGTTGCATATCTTTTCACACATTACTGAAAAGCTAGATTAATTCTAATTCTGTGAATTTAAACTGACTGATGTGAATAAGATTCTGCATGTTCTAGCATTAAATCTGAGAGGTAAAAACTTGCAGGAAGCAAGTGGCTAATGGGAAAGTAATTGACTTTGTATGGTTACGCATTTCTTATTACACAAAAAATAGATTAAATGAAAGGGCTATTATTTAAGAAAAATTCAAACTCTGTTTTTCTCTGCTCTCACACCATAACAATCATCAACACACAAAATGACTTCTGTGGCCAAATTGGTGGTGTGTGGTGGGGTTGATTTCTGCATCAGACACCAACATAGTGTCCTCCAATTAAATTCTGACTCCATCTACATGGAAATAAGTGTCAGATTTCACAGGTTGGGAGCTCAGTCTTCCAAAGTGCCCTCCCTCCAGATACTAGTCACCAACACAGTCTCTGAAAATTCTGAACGAGAGCTTCCAGTTGGGTTTTCCATAACCACCTCTTTTGGTTCAAGTAATTTGCTAGAGCAGCCTCAAGGAAACACTTAAATACACCAGTTTATTATAAAGGATATTACAAAGGATACAGATGAAGGAATACCTAGGATCAGGTATGAGAGAAGAGGCACAAGATTCCATGCCCTTTCCGAACCTGTTGTCTTCTGGGAATCGCCAGTTGTTCTGATATCTGTAAGCTCTAAATACTGTCCTGGCGGGTCTTTTACAGAAACTTCATTGGATAGGCATGATTGACAAGTACATGAAAATGTGACCAGACAAAAGGACTATAATCCTAACCAGGCAAAGTTTGTCTCTTCAGATTCTTCTTGGCCTTGTGTGCAGCATTCCTTCCTTCCATGTGTGCAGCAGGACTCCCTCTGGAATGAAGGTCTTAGGACCCACAGTCAGATTAGAGTCCTGCCTTAGGCAAGTGAAAGGAGGTCAGGAGAAGGTCAAAGAGAGAGATCCTGTTTTCTGAGGCTCAAAGTGCTCCAACATTATGAAACGGGATATTGGAGTTATGAGGCAAAAACTGAATTAAAAAAAAAATATATATATATATGTAACATCACAAACACATACCAGTATATTGCAGAATAAGAGCAAGAAAAAAATGCCCTAATAATTTGCAGATTAAAACTCATACACCTGAAAAGTTATTCAGCACATGATAAAGAATACTTTCTCACAAAATGTGTACCTTGTGATTAAATATAAGATAATAGCACTCACATACGGATGTATAGATACACACATTCCAGAGGTGGCAAGAAAGTGAGAAATAAATAAGAGAAAGAAAATAATAACAGACAAAACAGCACTACCAAGCCCAGACGGTAGGGTAAATACAGTCTTCTATGAATTAGAACTTCGGACACAGGAGAAAAATCTGTGGCCCTTTTTACTAGAAATAACATTATCCATTTGACAGGGACAGATACTGAGAAGAAAGTCTGCC
Organism: Sapajus apella; assembly: GCF_009761245.1. Lineage (NCBI taxonomy): Eukaryota > Metazoa > Chordata > Mammalia > Primates > Cebidae > Sapajus > Sapajus apella. The sequence goes on along the minus strand of NW_022436948.1, from coordinate 24,199,427 downwards.
TTACCAAATTTCTGATTTCCTGACTGTCCTCAAGTATGTTTGGGATTAGAATTTATACTACACCTACTTCCAGAAAAAAACCAAGTAAATAATTTGATATAAATACACCTAAGTTAGGTTGTTATTTTATTTCCCTGGGGAAAAAAAAAGCAAAACTTAACTAAAAGAAATCTCAAAAAATTTTCTTAAAAATGTTCCCAAATCGTGGACTCCATAATCACCTTTAAAAAGATAATAGAAACAATGAGCAAAATGCTGAGACAGCAAATATTAAACAACAGAAATAGAATGTGAAGCAAATCTGTTTAGTATATTCAAAGAAAAGTGGTTAACTTTAAAAAATCTCTGGGATTATTAATGTTAAAAAACTCCAGACATACTTAGAAATACTAAGTCAAATGAGATAGTTATAATTAGTTGATATGAGACACACTAAATAAATTAGACATTAATTTTTAATAAATCACTGCCTAATGGTCAAATATTTGATGCAGCAAGAAAATATAGCCATCTCATGGGAAATTGCCTGGTAACATGGCTTGAAAATAGTTGGATCCAAAAATTGACAGAATTCCAAGGAATTAAAACAAAATTCAGAATCATACAGAGGGATTTTAGCACATACCTCTTAGAAGATAATCAGACAAGATAATCTGATAAATCAGAAAAAAATAGTTGATTGATGATCTGAACCACACAAGGAACTTAATCTAATTAGAAGATATGAACAACTCACCCAATACCTGGATAATGCACATTGCTTTCTATAATTCATCCTAAATTTAAAAATTGACCTTAAAATAATTAGTAAACCTCAGTAATTTAAAAATGTATTATGCATACCTTTCTCTGACCATAATGTAATATGGAAATCAGCCAAAAACATAACTAAAGAAACAATTTATGAAATATAATAAGATACACTGAAGCCACACACAGGTAAAAGAATCAGTGACAATGGAAATTAGAATTTATTTGCATTGAATTATTTGCCACCATAACATAGGTAAAAACTTTTGAAAATATACTTAATGTCGTAAGGATTGTTTCATCTTTAAATGTTTATTTGGGAAGAAAGGAAATCCTTGCCCAGGCTCTAATTTAGGCATTTATAAAAGGAATAAGAGAATAACAGCAGCGAATAACACAGTAAAACACACACAGGCACACACATGTGCACACACACACAGAATCAACAAATATAAATTCTTGTAATTTCAAATCTAATAAAATTGATCAACTTGTGATAAAATGGATGCATAAGTCCAATTAGGAATTGAAAAGCAAACAAAATTCAATATGTAATAAAAATATTAAATGAAGAAAAAGTAATAGAAAATTATACTATCAAATAAAATGTTCTTTTAAATAGAACTTTAACAAAAAAATTAAAATTTCCATGCCTAACTAAACATATGTAATATGAGTAGTCTCACATTATTAAATAATACAATCAGTACTTAAATCCCAGTTAGCATTCCCAAATCATTTTAATGTTGAATTCTTTCTAATATTTATAGAGTAAATTATTCTAGCCTTAAAACAAGATTAAACAAAAACAACAAATCTTTTCAAATTTATGAATCTTGTATAAATATGACACAAAAATTGTAGGAGAATGAGAAACTACAAGTTAATGAACTCACAACTATAAATAAAAATTTAACAACAATATTAAAATACTAAATTCAGCACTGGTTTAAAAATGTAATACTCCTCCAAAATTCTAAATTGAACATTTGAAAATCCACTGATGTAAGCCTCTAGATTAGAAGATTAGAGAAAATCAACCATGTTTATTTCAATGGATTTAAAAGAGTTATTAGATTATATTCACTATTCAGTGCATGATCAAATTGAAAAGAATCTTAAATAGAACGACACAAGTAATTTCCTTAGCTTATAAAAACATAATAAGAATTATATTTAATAGTAAATTTTGAGAGCCTTTCCTTCAAAATTAGAAGTAAGTAAAGCATTTTCACCATATCTCTTCAATTCAATATTCAGTGCATAAACGAACAAATAAGCCAAAATTAAACTGACATGATTGGGAAAAAAAAGAAAAAAAAAAGTTATATTTTGCAAAGTAAGCACAAGTTTATGTACATAGACAACCTGGAATGTTAATTAGAATTGTAAGATTGCTGGCTGAATTAGGATAGCAAGAATACAATATAGTAATTAATAAATTAAAAAAACTTCTGGTTTGATTCATGCACACATTTATTCCCGCACAATGTCTGATCTTGGCACAGGAAACTCTCCATAGTGTGTCATACATGCTGTGATTCAGTGATCCAGGCTGATGCAATCCCGTAATATCGCTGAACTCCACACCAGGCCTCTGCATCTACAAAGAAGGGTAGGCAATTGCTTTAGCCCCTTTGTGCTGCCATAACAGAATACCACAGACTGAGTAAATTATTAGAAACAGAAATTTATTTTCTCTCAGTTCTGGAGGCTGAGAAGTTCAGTATCAAGGTGCAACCATTAGTGTCTGGTGAGGGCTGATTCCACTGATGTCATCCCCTCACAGTGACATCCTCCCACGGCAGAACACACAAGTGCAAACAGGGGCAAACTCTCGCTGAAGCCTCTTTTATGATGGTATTAATCCATTCATGAGGGCGGAGTACCATGACTTCATCACTTCCCAAAATGCCCCCTACCTCTTATTCTCATCACAATGGAGATTAAGTTTCTACCTGAATTTTGGAGAGGACACATTCAACCCATAACAGCAATTATGTTCACACATTAATATAAAAAACAAGTATCTATCTTTATGAAATGTAACACATTTGAATCTAAATTCCCAGATCTTAGAGTTAAAATCATTGTGAAGATTTTTTTGAGCCTCTACTTATATTTCAATGGATTATATGGCTGTAATATTTTACAAACCTTCAAATATTTCAAAGCTACTGTTTTGGTATTGATTAAATGAGAATAAAATGTGTTATGAGCTCACCTCAATTGTCCTGTCATATAGTATTTTATCCTATTTCTCTCTTTTCTTCATGAAGCTTTTAGAGAAATAAAACAGTATAATATATGCAGGAATAATTTTTGTATTATAAAGATATATACAGGTGCAATACAAGGATATACAAAGCACATTCCTAAAAATTTCAGAAATACAAACATCAGGGGGCTTCTCACACGGGAAAGTTGTTTATACTGGCAGATGTCCTTGTGGCTTTTGTCCAAAACATGCCCAGTTTATAACTACCTTACCATCACTCTGGTTCCCGGAGCCAGACCTACAGCTGTCCCTAATTTTTCAGATGGAAAGTACAAATTCAGTATACCACCACTATAGGAAAAAAGTGCAATGACTTTTCCTTACATATCCTGAGCAGGGAGGGCACAATGAGTCCAGAGGGTGATTTTCCTTTCCCAGGTCACAGGATGCAGGATTGGAGGCTCAGGCAGACAGAGAGAGAACATTTTGGCAATTAGCAGTATGCATAATGAGATAGGGTGTGGGGCCTTTTAAGTTCACAAACAAGTGCCCGAATGGTCCGTTTAAAGGAAGGGGAGCCAGTCAGCTAGGTGAGAAAAATGCTGCTAAGTTCTTATCTCTAGCCACCTGCTTGAATTATTTGGTTGTGGTATAGAACTGGAAACTATGTCAAGGATGACTGAGCCCTGCTTCTGGCATTAGAAATTTAAATCTGCACTCAAAATGGAGGCCAAGCCAACATGAAATTATAAGAATACACCACATCCGACACCACCGCTCCAGAAAAAAAAAATTCCCAGAATGTTATAGATGGACAAATAAGCCGACATTTACTTAAAATATTTAAGAAAGCTTTGATACACATAGGTCATTGGGGCCAAACCTTGCAGAATGTGCACCTTTTAAAACAAAGATAGATAAAATGAGAGCAGATAAATTCCAGCCATTAGGCAAGAATGGAAACTAACCAAGACTATGTTGATCATACCGACCAGTTCAGCGTGAGTGAGAAATGAGATTCATAACAGGAAACAGTGGGATAAAGAACTTGGAATGGTGGTGAGAAGACAGGCCAGGGGTGAGGTCATGGAGGTTTTGGTTATATTCAGTAGAAAATGTGTAATCATACAAACTCTCTTCCATCATGTTGAGCCAAAAGAAAACAGGGCAGGGGTTAGAATGTTGGCCAAGAAAAGAACAAAAGAATAATTATTTGTGAGAGATGCAATGTGCAATTTAATTGTCCAAACTTGGTCAGGGATAATAAGTGTCTGGGCAACAGCGCCTGAGAGAATAGGAACACTAACTAAATGGTGTTGTAATACCAACTAGCAGAATCATATTGCTGATATTTTTTTTTATATCACATGTTATATGTAAACTATATTGAAACTTTTAAAAAGAGCTTATTTTTAGTTTGAGGAGCAAGTAGATTATCTACCTATCAACTAAACATGTGCAACTTGAACTCAATAGAGAGGTCAAAGTGAGGAAGGAAAGCAGATTAGTGACCAAACTTATGGATGTAATATCCGAAATCCTGGGAGTGTCTGACCATTCCAAGATAAATATACTGCAGAAAGTTGAAAAATAGAGCTCCCAGTTTGATTTTGCTCCCCGAAAATTAAAGGAAAACAATTATATACATTAAATAGCATTTATTAATTACAACTGTATTTAATGAACTATGAATGTATTATAAGGCTTAAAACAAAATTTACTCTCATGTAACATAATCAAATAAAACATAGATTAGTAAAAGGAATACAGTCTATTATTTTTTCAGCCTTGAATTGTGTTGGGTATTTGAGATGATTTCTCATAAACTGTATTTAGTCAACTAGTCTTTCCAATTACCATATTTAATTTTGGTGTATAAAGAGGAAAAAGACTTTTTGAAACTGACATAGGTAATGCCAAAATATGGATTCATGTATCTGTATGAGCCATTTAAGAACCTACGCTTTTTATTTAACTTCATGAAACAAGAGAGATTAAGCAATATAATGGTAAAGGAAATGTCTTTATGATTAAGATGTCATTAGAAACCTTAGAGAACCTGGTTGTATAGAATGTTAGAAGAGGCAGACATAACTCTCAGTGATTAATGAATTAGTCTGAGGAAGAGGAAGCCAAAAATGATATAATATTCTGATAAATATAACCAAGGAAATCCAGCCAAGAATATGATCTTCAGAGAAGTAGCAGTATCATCGGAAAATACATGTAACTAATATGTTTGCAAGCAAAATGAAAATAGGAAGGAAAAAAATGATTTGGAGAGAATTTTATTATTGATTTAGTAAGATCTCTAGGAATGAATAAAGGCATCAAGTCAAGAGTCTAATGCAAGGAACGCAACAAATGATGAAAATAATGAGAGAAAATACACAAACACTGATTATATGGATACAGCACAGTGGTTAGAAAGCAGAAACGCTGGTAAAATTACCACAATAGAAAATGGTGAGTCCCTTTAAAAATGGCCTTGAAAATTCTCAGTTTGTGTTACTTCACTTTAAAAAGTCAAAGAATCTTTTAAAAACATGGGCTGTTTGGATATTTATTTTCTCTTAAAGCTGGAATTTAATGGTTATTGTCCTAACACTACACAATGGTCTTTACATAAATTATATATATATATATATATATATATATCCAGACACACATCACCAGTGCCTATGTAAAATAAAATTATAAAAATATTAATAATGTAGACAAATGTATAATGGTATGTGTATGTAACTTTGTTAGGTATATGTTACTTTTGCGAAAAGGAAAAGTTAAGCATTAAAATACAGTGAGAGTTTAATAAACATATGAGATTTAATTAATACTCTTTAGCAATACAGCAATAAATCTCTCCAGTCATAGTAATTGTCACTGTTTCAAAAGCATAACATCTAATTCCAGATATGCATGTATAATCTTCAACTTATTCTATGCTCATTTTCTAGGATTCTCCAGGAATTCAGCTTACCTCTCTAGAATACCTGTATTATCTTGAAAGCTATCTGCTTCGTTAGAATTTTTAAAATACATATTCATATATATATTACTATAAGTATGTATGTGTAGACACATATTCATATAATTTGTGTATATACGTGCTTTATGCATACATATGTGTACATTATGCTGATAAAAACACATATCTATCTTAACTTTAATTTTCGTTAACTTTTTTAGTGGTTAAACATTTTTGTTTTTTAAATAATTTCCTGACCCTAGCTTCCTTGGGAAAGTGTGTATGTCCTGAGTATGGAAAAGATTCAAAGGAATTAGTAGTTTTCATGGAAAAGAATGAACTTCACATCCTGACCTAATAAATTAGACCTGGTTTGAGTGTGGCAGATCGTTTTGGCTTTCTAAGTTCAGCTTCTCATATGTGAAATAAACATACGAACTTTCATCTTGTAACCTAATACAGTTGACTCTTGAGTAACAAGGGGGTTGGGGCACTGACTCCCATGCAGTAAAACATCTGCAGACAACTTTTGACTCCAAAAATGTAACTATTAATAGCTTACTGTACACTGGAAGCCTTACTGATAGCATAAAAGTCAATTAACACATACTTTGTAGGTGATATGCAATATATACTATATTCTTACAATGAAGTAAGAGAGAGAAAAGAAAATAATGTTAAGCAAATTATAAGAAAGTGAAAAATACACTACCTGTTCATTAAGTGAAAGTAGATCATCATAAATGTCTCCATCTTTGTGTCTTCACCTTGAATAGGCTGAGGAAGAGGAGGAAAAGGAAAGGTTTCTATTGTTGTCTCACAGGTGCCAGGTGCAGAAAGGCGGGCAAGGTGGAAGGGAAGGCATGTGTGTAAGTAGATTTGTGCAGTTCAAACTCGTGTTTCTCAAGGGTCAACTGAATATAATAAATTCCCACAGAAATACAACATTATTAATCAAATATATTGCAATTATATAATTACATATTGCTATTTTTATTTTTTCATAATTAGGGATCAAGATCTTTCTAGATCTTTCAGCATTGTTTGTCCATATTAATAACTGACCACATGTTAGTTAAATCAAGACATATTGAGTTTTCCAAGTCAGTAACATTATAATATTAACATACCAAAACTGTATATTGTTTAGCTTTTGAATGCATATGCAAATCACTTTTACAAAAAGATAAAAATAATTTTATTGATTGGTAGCAGTGGCTCACACCTATAATCCCAGCACTTTGGGAGGCCTAGGCTGGCAGAGCACAAGGTCAAGAGTTCGAGACCATTCTGGCCAACATGGTGAAACCCAGTCTCTACTAAAAATATAATAATTAGCTGGGTGTGGTGGCACACACCTATAGTCCCAGCTACTTGGGAGGCTGAGGCAGAAGAATCGCTTGAACCTGGGAGGCGGAAGTTGCAGTGAGCCAAGATAATGCCACTGCACTCCAGCCTGGGTGACAGAGTAAGACTCCATCTCAAAAAAATAAAAATAATAAAAATAATATTATTATACAAAGTATTTGGTGTTAAAATATGATTGAAGCTGTCGAATATCAAAACTTGACATTTGCATGTTAGTTATTGCTACATATGAGAACATGGAGATGCTAAATTAGTGATATGTTATCTATTTCAAATTACCCAGACTTACATTTCTCCATCTGAGTTTGAAATCACACGTAGTGTTGCACAAATAGTGGAATGCTGACACTGAGTGGTACACAAACTTCCTGAGCATCACCTCTTATCTTTAAAATGGGGATTATAGGCCAGGCGCAGTGGTTCTTGCCTGCAATCTCAGCACTTTGGAAGCCGAGGCAGGCAGATCACGAGGTCATGAGTTCAAGACCAGCCTGGCCAACATGGTGAAACCCTGTCTCTACTAAAAATACAAAAATTAGCTAGATATGCTGGAATGCACCTGTAATCTTGGCCACTCAGTAAGCTAAGGCAGGAGAATTGCTCGAACCCAGGAGGCGGAGATTGCAGTGAGCTGAGATCTCACCACTGCACTCCCACCTGTGTGACAGAGCAAGACTCCCATGGTGGGGGGTTGGGGGGGGAATGCGAAGCATAGTAATTTTCCTTCCACAAACTGAGCTTTAAGTGAAATGTTGACTGTGAATAATTTAGAATGCAACCTTATATGTAGTACTTCCTCAAAAATTATAAGCTCCTTTAAATTTAAAAATTACTTCCTTGAGATGCTAAAAACTTTGACTTTTCTCTTTAGAAGAGGGATAACTGACTCAAAGAAAAGTTGAATATATTACTTTTCAAAGTTAAATATTATGTGACGCTTTTCCCAACCAAATACTTATTGGTCAGAATTGTACCATTTTTGTGAAATTGAAGGCACGCACATATCTAATGTTTCAGAAAAGAATCTGTAATGATTTTTTAAAATAAAATTCTTCCTTAAGTAATAGTCTAAGAAAACAATGCCCATTAAAAGTAGAAAAGGATCTCTTTGAACCCAAATTCTTAGATTGACCCATAAGAAGATTTTTCTGAAGATCAGAATGGTTGAATATCACATTTCATATGGCTCATTTTAATTAGTTACTGCTCATTTTCTGAATCTCAGTAACCAGTAAATGTGTCAGATAAGTCAAAATGTGAGTTACCATTTTAACTATGCTGCTTGTAGATTTTTAAAAAGTCATTCTTCTTGAAAATGTTTAGTCCCTAATGAAATCTTGTTATACAATAATTGGAAGACTTACTTTATCTTATTTACAAGATTAAATCATACATAAAGTTTTTTAAATCAGAAATGTTTTAACTTTTTAGGTTTGATGTGTTGACTGTATTTAGCTATGAATTAGAATTCTTCACTTTTATATTTTAGCAGATTTAATTTTATGCTTGTTAACATGTGTTTTACTAGGTAGGATCCTAAACATGTACAATTTTCTTGCTATTCAAGGTAATTCATGTTGACTTTTAAAAAACGCTGAAATATTTTTTTTAGTACTGTTTGATTTCTACCTCATATTCCTCACCATTCATCCATTAACCACACTATAGTAGCAGTATTAATACAGTTATTAAGTAACATATTGGACATTTAGAATGTGTCAGGCAACCTTACTTATGTTACCCACTCACATTCATATAGTACTCATAATTACCCTTTGCATCTGTACTGACATGTCTTTTTTTTCCACTATTAATCACAGATGAACTGTATATTTCTATCCAAGGCATGTGCCTCCATCGTGCACTAGATTCCATCATTTATCATCTAACCAAGGACACTGCAAAAGTAATTCTTCCTCTCCGCAGCATTTCCTCGGAATATAAACAAGCAGATCTTTCTCTCTCATAAGTTACCAGACTATTTATTTTATCTTTTTTGTAGAGGTGCTATGTTTCTTGGAAGAGTCATCATGAAAATACTGTCTGTAATTTCTTTCCTAGATTCCTACTTCTATGTTGATTGTTTTTATTTACAAAAGTATAGCTATTATTCAAAACAGGACACAAATTGTAGGTATATAGCTTGGTGAGTTCTCACAAAGTGAGAGCAACAGTAGGTAACATTAAAAGCACTCAAGATATTTTCATAGTGCCTCCTCCCACTTAGTGACCAATTATTTCCCAATTTTGCTTATGAAGAATGCTACTACTATGGCTATTCCTGCGTGCTTGTAGTGAGCCATTTAAATAAAACCCACTGAATTTTAATTTAATTTTAAAATACACACATTTTAAGTGCAAATAATCATTTCAAGGCTTAAACTCTGTCTACTCTCAGTTCCCACCTACCCTTTCTCTCCAGAAGGTTCTTAAATCATGCTGGTGTTAGAGAGAAGATAAAAGATGCCTATTTATGGTACTTGGGCTAGACTTCAACCAGGTGTGCTTCATTCGCCCTGCGTGTGTGTATTCTCTACCTTAGATGCTATGCATGAGGTCTCCATTCTCTGTAGTCTTTTTTCATACACCAGAAACCTACTCATATATCAGTCCTCTGAGAACGTGTTTGAACTATCCAAGTTCTGGAACTTCTTGGCTGCTTCTGCTTCCTCAGATTTGAGGTGTTCTCTGGACTACTTGCCTAAATATTCTCATTACAGCCTTTCTTTTTACTTTTTCTTTTTCCTTTTTTTCTTTTTTTAGATTGAGTTTCCCTCTTGTTGCCCAGGCAGAAGTGCAGTGGCCCTAACTCGGCTCACTGCAACCTCCTAGTGCTTCTAATTTTACAGCTGGGTGCCACCACTCCCAGCTAATTTTGTATTTTTAATAAAGACAGGGGTTTCTTCATGTTGGTCAGACTGGTCTCGAACTCCTGACCTTAAGTGATCCGCCGGCCTCAGCCTCCCAAAATGTTGGGATTACAGGTGTGAGCCACCATGCCTGGCAGTGTTTCTTTTTTCTTATCCAGAGCTTAAGCAGCACAGCGGTAAAATACTGGATACCAAATGTTTCTAAGACACTGAACAATTTCAAAGGCTGGAGGACAAGGAACAAGAGCATCTACTGTGGGATTTACCCAAAGTTTCCCGGATATTTCCGAAAACAACCCCATCACCTAAAATCAGAGTTTTGATAGAAATCTGTGTGTGATCACGTATGTGTTTGCAGGAGGGAATGATATGGAGCAGCCAATGCATTCATCCCTTAGACTTCATTTCTTTGTCCCTTTCTGATCTATCCAGTACCAAAAGGCCTTTTAATTCCTATTTCTGTCTATTGGGTATCTGTTTCTTTTCTTCCTCATTTTAGTTTCATGACTTTATGGCCTTGGCAAATGGTGACAAGGGTAAAAGTCTATTAGTTAGGAATAAAACTGTAGGCAAATCATTTTTTTAAAAAAATCCCCTATATATCTTTAATAAAGAGTAGTAAGTGCCTATATGAGAGAAGTAAACATGATAGAAGAATGTCTAGTATGGTTACTTCTTCTGAACTTAGCAAGGTCAACAGAACACAGTAAATATATGTTAAGCTAAAATCAGAAAACGGAAAATAAATTTAAAAATCTGACACATTACTGGAAAAATAGTTTGATTTCTGACGTAAAAAGTCTTTTTTTCTTATCTAAAGAGTTCAGCTGCCTCTGAGTCAATTTCATTAGTAAAATTTTAGAAAAATTTAGAAACATGACCAAGTAAATTAGAAATATACATTTCATGTTTGCTGAACTTTGCACAAAATAGAATTTATACAATTCCACTTGAACATGTGCATAATTATCCATTATTTAGTTTTTTATAGAAAAACTAAATCAGATGCCTATTGATTTTTAAATTCTCATTTTTCCTCAAAGAGCAAGCAATTGAATTTAAATGTCCAATGACAACAAATTTGATACTGTATCATTATGACAATAGCAAAAAAATCTGATTGACAAATATTAATAAAATGTCGTGTATATTTAACTTTATTATAATATTTCATTGGTCAGCATATTTTAATGGAGTTTTGTTAGCTTTTTCATATTTATTCATGTGTGAGAGCAAAAACAGGCTAACATGCTTTAATAAAAGTCTGAGTATCTTTCAAAAATTAATTTTTGAACATTCTTATTGGCGAAATTCAAAGAGATAGGTGAAAATTAAAACAAATATTTTACTTGACATCTTACTCTATCTCTGTGTAACATGGACTTATTTTTTATTTTACAGCTTGACTGAGCGGTTTTCTGATTATTTTTCTCTTGATAAGCCTAGACAGTCGCTCTAGATTCTTGTCTAGGATAAAAAGTAATCAGAATGATTTATACTATGCTACTTAAAGTTCAAAATTACCACCCTTGTAGACCTGGGAAAAACATACTTGTGGTACCTTATATTTAACTTGTTGGTGATATAACTAATTAGAGGTATGGTTTGGCTATATGACTAGGGATAGAAAAGTTCTAACTGGAAATGGGTCTATCTCTCCTAACCAGGTTTCTTTACATATGTATTGGTGGTTATTTTCCAGAGACAAAGAGAATCGTGAGTAAGTAAAGAAAGGAACCTGGTGAGCTGTTCTTTGAAGATTTTCTGATGCCCAAGGCTTGTCTGTGCTCTCTTTCTCTGGCCATAATGTATCTTTTGCCTCAGCAATGTCCTTTATAAGCATGCTCTGTGAAATCTGATGAGTCATTTCATTTTGCACCTTATCCAATGCCACTACCAGATATATGCACACTTTACAGCTTCTTCTTAATTCTATTGATAGTCACCTGTGCAATCTTGGCAATGTGTTCATACTTCAGTTTATCAAGTAAGCAATATCCACTACAATTGCTTTATGGGAACTTGCCTTACTTAATATACCTCTCCTTTACCAAATATTGTATATATTTTGGTTAGTTTCATGTTTCTTAATCCATTAATTTTAGACATTACCACTATGTAAAAAAAGAAAATATGTGCTTCATTACCACTATGTAAGAAAATGAAATATGTGCTTCAACCCTCTCTCAACTATTTCTAAATAGTTTCATCTTCCAACTTCCAGCAACAATAATTTGATTTTCCAATTCTGTAACACGTTTAGAAACTAACGTGTTCAAAACTTGTGTTAGGTTTTCAAAGTCTACAACATGTTTAGAAACTATAAGTTTTGATGAGTTGTATAACGATAAATAATTTTTTTTTATTTTTTCATCTTTTGTCTACTAACAGGGAGGCAGCTACTCTCTACACCTCTGTAGGGTGTTTGTTACACAATAGGGTCCATCTTGTGATTTTAAACTATAAAATATCAGCTCTTGTAACCCTGGGAACTGTGAATACATACCTCTAAAATTAACTTGAATCTCTCTCATGAAGTGTATAAGAAACCATCTTAAAGTAGAACTAATTGTTCTCAAGGAGATAAGAAAAGATTTACCTTATTCTGAAATTTTTTTGTGAAGTTTTATTCAGACTGTCTTTTCTTTCTCAGTACTTGCATTCATGTAATCTGATGGCGTACTCAATAATGAATTGGCTCTTTCCTTTCTAAGCAGTATGACAGTCTCTTTGTTCGGTAGGATTTTTTATTTTTCTCATTATTGCCTGTTTGATGGTTCTAGTAATTAAACTTCAATGAAGAGTGCTTGCAAATGTATGATTGTATAATTTTCTCCACTAAGAAGATTGATAGGAAAGAATGGATGATCTAAAGATCCATTGAAGTTGTTAAACTTGTCCTATTTGAATAAGAATGTCAGAGACACCAACATAAAATGGGATCCTTTTACATAGCACAGAATTGATTTTGAAACTGTATGTCACAAATTATATCATAATTAAAACATGATTTCTTTTAATAGATTTTGTTTTACCTAGAGTAGGCAATAGACTTTTTGCACTTTTATAAAATATTCATATTACTTCATTTTATTAATAAACACACCAAACACCTTTTGCCATATTACATTGAACAAATCTTATTTATATTTATGTTCATCCATCTCAATACCCTGAATTTCTTTTCCAAGGAAAATTCATTGCTTTTTAGGCCCACTGCATGTTGCAGAATGTTGGTTTCCCCAAATATCAACAACACAGCCTGTTTATAAGAGAAAGCTGACCAAGATAAAGGACAGCAATGTTTCTATAAAGCTTGGGCAATGTCTTTAAGTAGGGAGAAGGCATTAGAACTTATTGAGAATTGGAGATTTAGTTTAGGGCAAGATTTTCAAAGTTGATGGGCTTGATTAAAATTGGGCAAGAATAATGCATGATACAATAGTCTTAGATTAGTGCAAAGCAAGGTGAAGATTTTGAGGCAGAGAATTCAATGAATCTTAGGTCACACATTGTTAATTTTTATTGAATTGAAAAGTTGAGGGTTCTTCAGGAAGTTTTATAATGAACAACTAAACAATTTGCCTCTACTACAAACCCTTGGGAAAGTAGAGTAATATTAAGGAAGACAGAGAAACAGCAAAATCACGTTTTTGTAATGTTATGGGTTGAAATATATCTCTCCAAAATTTATATATTGAAATTCTAACCATCAACATTTTAGAATGTGACTATATTTGAACATAGGGTCTTTAAAAAAAGGAATAGGGTAAAAATACAGTCATGTGTGAGCCTGAAAGGAATCTCATTGGTGTTCTTATACGAGGCTGACATTTGGACATGGATATGTATGTGCACAAAGAACAACCACACTAAAGCCAAGGGAGAAGATGGTCATCTACAAATCAAGGAGAGAAGCCACAAAATGAAACTAATCATGCCAGCACCTTGATTTCAGCCAATCAAGGAGAGAAGCCACAAAATGAAACTAATCATGCCAGCACCTTGATTTCAGCCTTCCAGCTTCAAGAATTTCTGGGTGAATATTCACCGTGTCTTTCCACTTTGAGTTTCTGTTGTTTAAGCCATTCAATTTATGGTATATTTTATGGTAGCCCTAGAAAATTAACATATGCATATCAAGTGTGAAAAGGTAGTTTTCATCCCATGAATTCAGGCTAAATGTGGGGGTGAGCGTTGTGATTTAAAACATATTTTCTTTTTAGTGCACTCCTGATTTTAGTTCACTGTTTATATATACCTATCTATTAGTTTTCATTTTTATGTTGAGAATATATACCCATAAATATATTTTACAAATATTTTTATATATTTGATTACTGTTTACTTTTTTTTCTGAACTTATATTTGATCGGCATTTTACTAAGCATCAACTCTATGTTCTATTTTACTTCCTCTTATAATATTACTCAGTTGTTTTCTAGTACTTAGTTATTGAAAAAAAATAGTTACTTTAATACAAATTATATACATATAATAAACACATTTTTTATGTCTTGCATTCTAAAAATCTTTAAAGAATCATTATTAATACCTACTGATTATTAGTTATCGGTATAATTATAAACATTGTTTGTCTTTAAGTTAGTCAACTCAGGCTGCTATTTCAAAAACTAGCATAGACTAGGTGGCTTATGAAGAAAAGATATTTATTTCTCACAGTCCTGGAGGCTGAGAAGACCAACTTCTAGTTATCCACAGATGTAGTGTCTGGTAAAACCTGCTTCCTGGTTCACAGATGGCCAATTTGTTTTTGCTCTGTCTTCACATGAAAGGAAGGGGCAAAGGAGTTTTCTTGGCTTCCTTTTATAAGGGCTTATTCCATTTGTAAGAGCTGTCTTCGTGATCTAATCACTTCCCAAAGACCTTACCTCCTAGAGTCCTCTCTGGGGGTTGAGTTCAGTATGTGAATATTGGGGAGGGGACACAAACATTCAGTGTATATTGTTCCTAGCTGTGGCTGCACGCTAAAGTCAGGCATCAGAGCAGCATTTAACAGATAGTGGGGCTGGATGTCCAACTAGGTAAGATTCTAGGAGGGAGGGGCCTCTCAACCATATTCTAAGCATTCTTTAAATGATTACAGCATTATTGGGAATATACATGCATTCCTCTTTATATAGGAATGCCATGCTTACAATCTTGACTACTAGAATCAACTTCAAATTAGTAAAGTGCAGATGATAGATTTATTTTTTGCACGATTAAACTGTGCTAGGGACTCTTGTGTTTTCTATACAGGTAATTCCACTTTTTTAGATCCCTGTTTTAGGAGTCAGTGTTTAAGTGCCAATGATTCATTGCAAGAAGTTATTAATAAAATATGGGAGAAGTTATTAATAAAAGGTAAGAAAGAATTGTTGGCAAAAATTTCAACTGTTAGCATAACCCTCTGCTAATACTGTGCTAATGCCTTCTGCTATTTAACTCCAGGAGTCTTTCCTCTCTATTCCCAGCTTTGAGATTCTCGAGGCTGCTACTTGGAAGAATAGTGTTTCTGCAACCGTTTCCTACGTGTATATTGGACCATGACTCCCCTCATTATCTTTGTTGAAGCCCTAAATTCCCATCTGCCTCTGATTTTCCAAACATGTGTTAAAATCTCCGTGATACCAATTATTTTCTTTCTTGGTATCTCTGTACATTATGTTACATTTTACTTTCCTAGGGAGTCATCAGAGGGAAAAAAGAGAAATATGTTTGATATGTAGCAGATATTCATGCCATTCACGTTATGCTCCTTTTCAATTGTCTCAGAGAACAAGGCTGTAGATAAAAGCGTTAGGATAGAATAAAACAAAATCATGCTTACATTGTGTTTACGAAAATATCTGTAAATAGAAATACCTGTTTATATGCTTGTTTTTGAATTTAGTATTGAAGTTTTTTTATTAAGAATGTAAAAATCAGTTTAAACACTTTATTGGCCTCCATTGTACAACTTTGGTGATTTCCTTTTCCATTTATTTTAACAAAAAAATACCATTTAACTGGGTTGAATTCACTCTAATTGCCACCATATCTTTACTGCTGAGGGATTTCTTGTCTTGTGATTTCATCTTCTGTCTGTTCATGAATAATTTTCAAAAACAAAACTCTCATATTTAGACAGCTTTCTTGCAGTGCAACATCTCATCACCTGCACTGCAGGACGCCCCGAATGCCTGCCTTGTACATCCCGTTGGGTCTTTCAAAGACAGAATTTTTACATTTATCTCATATGCCTCAATATTTTGCCTCCTCAGGGGTATTAGGAAAATCTGCAAAATCCCTATATCTGGGGTTTTATTGAATTAAGACATCTCTTTTAATCTTAATTTTTTTCTTGGGTACATACATTTTGTTGGAACTCAGCTTGGGATACAATATTTCAATGGAGAATAAATGACTAGGAAAACCTTGGGGCTTCAACAGAAAAACAGGTTGTTACATTTTGAGTACAAAATAATACAGAGCTATGTTTAATTACATATGGCTTACATATGCTTTCAAAATGGTAACTCCTGATGTATCACAGAAAAGCTGAAAGAAGCATTTGAGTTGCTGGGGACATCTTCGCCTTTCCAATGAGATCAACTTTCTGGCCTATAGGGACAGCAGCAGAAGCTGCTATTCCAATGTTTAATCACGAGGACATATATGAGATGACACTTGTGTGGCAGTTCTATGATTTAACAGCAGTAAATTTAGTAATATCAGTGAAAATGGTGGGATAGCTCAAAGCATCAGACCCCTGACAACTTTGTTCCTCACAAAACTGTGAGAAACAACTTTGTCCGAATTCTGGGAAACGGTGAAAGGTTCACAGCAACAAACAAATTCTGAATTAGGAAAAAGACAACTTAAAAATGGCCTAAATGCTTCTTGACATTTTCACTTGTCCTTGCCACACTCCCCTACTCATCTCAGGGGTAATCTTGAAGACGGTAGCCTTTGTTTGTAGTGGAGGTCACTAGCCTCTTGTTCCAGAAGAGAAAAAGAATTGCATTTGTCTGCTCTAAATTGCCTGGGGGCTGCCTGAAGTCTTGAGGCAAGAAACTTGTCTTTGTCTAGCCTAACTGGGAACTGAGGCTGCAAATCTGTGGAATTGATTAATAAACATTGCAAGGTTAGTGCAAACCCCACAGCTGCCTGGGGCAAAAGATTACAATGGAAGCAAACAATAGAGTACCAAAGCCCAGGAGGGAAAACTGGGGAGAAAGTTTCATTTGGAAATTAAGGCACTCCAAAGTTTCTGAGTCTACTTGAAATTTAGAAAGTCACATGCATGCCCAGGGTTAAGACTCATGCCAAAAAAAAAGGCCTGTGAATATCCAAAATGTACCCCTTTGGCTAAACTCTGTGCATAGTGCAAACAGGATGTACGGGCTAAGGCAGAGTTTTAAATGACTGGCTGAGCATTGAAAGAGTGCCCCATCATAAAGCCAATCTGCAAAGATTGGGGAAGGTTTTTGATTTTTGCTTTCCTATCTTCTCTCTGTCTGTCTCTCTCTCCATCTACCCCTGACAGTCAAAGAAATAACTGCCAAAACACTAGCTAGACAAAAGTTAAAGGAAAAGCTATGTCAGTGACAAAATATTACAAAAATTACAGACTTACAGTTTAACAACAAAATGACAACCAAATTAAGTGGACAAAGGGACATTTCTCCAAAGAACTTACACAAAGCACCATGAAGCAGAAAGCCCTTGAAAAGATGCTTAACATCTTTAGTCTTTAAGAAAATGCCAATCGGGGGGTGGGAAGCTGGGGAGAGATAGCAAGGGGAGAGATGCCAGATATAGGTGATGGGGAGGAAGACAGCGAATCACACTGCCACGTGTGTTCCTATGCAACAATTTTGCATGTTCTTCACATGTACCCCAAAACCTAAAATGCAATAAAATAAATAAATGAAAAAAAAAAAAAAAAGAATGTATCATAAAGAACCTAGCAAAGCCATTCCTAGAAGGGTTGTATGCAACTCTGAGCCTTCCTATTGCTACATATCAACATATTTTGCAGTATGCTAAATAAAGTAATTTATTCAAGAAAAAAAAAAAGAAAATGCCAATCAAAACCACAATTGAGATACAATTTCTCACCAACTAGGATGGCTTTTTAAAAAATTTAACTTATATTTTAAGTTCAGGGGTACAAGTGCAGGTTTGTTTTGTAGGTAAACTTGTGTCATGAGGGTTTGTTGCAGAGATTATTTTATCACCCAGGTATTACACCTAGTGCTCATTAATTATTTTTCCTGATCCTCTTCCTCCTCCTACCCTCCACCCTCTAACAGGCCCCCGTGTGTGTTGTTCCCTTCTATGTGTCCATGTGTTCTCATTATTTAGCTCCCACTTACAAGTAATGTCATGCAATATTTGGTTTTCTGTTGCCACATTAGTTTGCTAATGATAATGGCCTCCAGCTCCATCCGTGTTCCTGAAAAGGACATGGTCTTATTTTTTTTATGCCTGTATAGTATTCCATAGCATATATGCACCAAATTATATTTATGTAGTCTACTATCAATGGACATTTAGGTTGATTCCACATCCTTGCTATTGTGAATAATGCTACAATGAACATACACACGCATGTGTCTGGGAAGGATGGAAGGAAGGAAGGAAGGAAGGAAGGAAGGAAGGAAGGAAGGAAGGCAGGCAGGCAAAGGAAGGAAAGAAGGAAGGAAGGGAAGAAGAAAGGAAGAAACGAAGGAAGAAGGGAAAGAAGAAAAAAGGAAGGAAAAAAGGAAAGGGGGAAGGAAGGAAGGAAGGAAGGGACAAGTGTTGATGGTAAATACGTGGAGAAAAGAGAACACTTACTCATTGTAGGAACCTAAAATGATTCAGCTGCTATGGAAAAGAGTTTGGGAACACCTCAAAACATAAACATGGAATTATCATATTATCCTCCAATTCTATTTCTAGAGGTATACCCTCCAATACTGAAAAACTAGTGCTCAAAAAAGTCATTGTACAAGAACATTAATAGCAGGAGTATTCACAATAACCAAGGTGGAAATAACCAAATGTTCACAAACAAATAAATAAATAAATATCAAATTATGGTGTGTATCTGTACATATACAATGGAACATTACTGAGCCATATAAAAATGGAGTAATGCTATGGTGTGAATATCGGTGTCTTAGGCCATTTTATGTTGCTTATACAAAATACCTGAATCTGGGTAACTTATAAAGAGAAGGAATTTATTTTTACAGTTGTGGAGGCTGAGAACTTCAAGGTCAAGGAGGTGCACTTGGTGAGAACCTTCTCTCTGATGGGGACTCCCTGAAGATTCCTGAAGCCTCACTGGGTAAGACAGGTCAAGGAAAATTAGCCTGCTACTCAGATACCTCTTTCTCTTATCAAAAAGCCACCAGTCCCTCCCTCCATGATAGCCCATTAATTCTTTAACTCATTAACCCATTAACCCATCAATGGAATCTGCCCTCATGATCCAATCACCCATTAAAGGCCTCACCTTTCAATACTGCCACATTGGGGATTAAATGTCAACATGAATTTTGGAGGGGACAGATGTTTAAACCGTAGTAGTTGGCATCCCCACCACAATCTAATTTACATGTTAGAACTTAACATCCAGTGTGATACACCCAATGTGATAGCATTGATTTGGGGCCTCTGAGAAGTAAGTAAGTCATAAGGACTCTGCCTTCACGAATGGGATTAGTGCCCTTATGAAAAAAGCTTCAGGAAGCCACCTTGGATGTTCCATTGAAGTCTTCTTCTTTGAAGCACAAGCCTCACCAGAAATTGAATTTGTCGTTGCCTTCATCTTGGACTCCCCAACCTGAACAACTACAAGCAATAAAATTCTATTGTTTATACATTATCTAGTCTAAAGTATTTTGTTAAAGCAGCCTAAAAAAACTGAGACAAGTACTGACACATACAATGAGGATGAATCTAAAAAAAAAAAAAAATTATAACTAGTCAAAGAAACCAAATACAAATGTCATAGATCATATTATTCCATTTATAAAATATCCATAATAGTAAATCCAGAGAGACAGAAAGCAGACTGGTAATTGACAGAGGCTAGAGGATGGGAGAATAAGGAGTAACTGCTTGATAGGTACAAAATTTCCTTAGGGGATAATAAACATATTTTGGAACTTAATAGAGGTGATCATATACAAGGTTGTAAATGTACTGAATGCTACTGATTTGTTTACTTTAAAGTAGACCTTAAAATGGTTAATTTTATTTTATACGAATTTCACCTCAACTGTAACAAAAAACGTAAAAGCCACAAACTTCTACTCTTGCTGTCCTAGCCTTTGTAGAAAAAAAATGACATCCAATTTATATATGAAAATCCCTTGAAGACCAGCGGTTGTTTATGTTACTTGGAAATTAACATAAACTGAAAGAGGAAATTTATGATTTGTAAATTTCAGTGGCCCTGAAAACTTTCTTTAACAAGTTAAGCAATATGTATCAATACGTTAATTAATATTTCCTGCAAATCCTAAATTTCTGTCACTAAATCATATGGATCTCTTATTTGGAAAGGTTTCGAGGCATTGCTGCAAGTGATTTAGGCATATGTCACCCCAACGTAGACCTTTTACACTGTGGATTATTTTGAGCTACGATGATTAAGAACCAGAATACTCGGGAAGAGCTCTAAAAACGGGGCACGAAAGGAAATTTATATTTGTAAAGGTCTCTCCTCCAGGAAGAGGTGAATTAACAACTCTAATCAATGGAGAAGGCACTGGCTTACATCTGCATAACAAACCCTATACCTAAACAACGCTGTTTTCTTGGTCACCTTCTGATACCCTGTCTCTCTGAACCAGAAGCCCCACACCCCTGATCTCATCTTTAGTACAACACAGTATAGTAGCCCAAGTTCTAACCATCTCTGTAGGTTACTCCTCACTTGATGCTCCCATGTGTGTGTGTGCAGTGCATATGTTCATAAACTTTTGTTTGTCTTTCTCTTATTAATCCGTCTTTTGCCAGTCTACTTTATAGGGCCCTAGTGAGAGAATCTGCTATGAATAGAAGGAAAAAATGTTTTCTACCCTCCTACAGTTTTAGCTAATATCACATGCATCACTTTGTTCAGTATATTAGCAAAATAATATTTTGATAATGATACTATGTATTTTAATAATATTAACCTGACAGTCCTCCAGATTTTAGATTAGTTTCAGCATCAAATTCTCAAGGAACAAAGACTGTATCAGCATAAGGAGAAAATAAGAATCAAAGTGCTTCATGAATTAACGTATTTGGCTTTACTTATAAAACTTTAAAAAGTGTATCTTTGTAAAAAAAAAATCAACACTTAATTTTTACTCCAACTGGATAATTTTTTTAGAAAGCATTTATATTGTAAGCCAGGAATAAAATTCTAAGTCTCCCAACCTAATGAATGAATGGACCCCTCCCTTGGGTCAAAGACATTCCCAACTTAACCAGAAAAACTAGTCCAGGCCATGATGAGAAGGGGGTATCACTGAATATGCCTTATTACACTTTCTTCCCTTTGGAATTTAGGCATAACTTAACAGCATTAACTTTAAAACAGAAATTAAGACTGACAAAATAGACTCTTTGTAGCAATAAGATACCAGATTCCAACCTGACTCCAGTATAGCATCGCATGACAGATAACAAGCCCTGAACGAAATGGAAGTATTTTATACCAAAATATATTTCTTCGACATATTTTGAAATGTTCCTCCAAAGTTCTTATGGGGAAATCTACACTCTGCAGAGAATCTTTTTCTTTTCCAGGTCCTCTCCTGATCTAAGAGAGATTAACTAACAGTCTGATTTTTTTTTTTTTTTTAGGTCTACTAAGAGACTTCTCTCTGAAGCCTGCTATATGGAGGCTCCATCTCTACAGTAAGATGTATTATCATCTATGCAATAAGGACCTTGGTCTCCAAAACCCCTTATCTTAACCCAGACACTTCTTTCTATTGATTCCAGGTCTTTAGATAATAACATAACTCTTTCAATCAACCGACAACTAGATAATCTTTGAATCCAACTATGACCTGAAAGTCCCCACTTTGAGTTGTCTTTCCTTTCCAGACCAAATCAATGGAAATCTTACATGCATTGATTGATGCCTGCCTGTAACTTTTGTCCCCCTTGGGCACAGGTTCTCAGGAACGTTTAATAGTGTGCCCTGGGCCTTGATCACTCACATATGACTCAAAATAAGCCACTTTAAATATTTTACAGAATTTGACTCTTTGTCAACAATATCAGATTGCATTTATATCCAAAATTTCTTTTTTCTAGATGGAGTTTTGCTCTTGCTGCCCAGGCTGAAGTGCAATGGTGGGATCTCAACTCACTGCAACCTCTACCCCAGGTTCAAGAGGTTCTCCTGCCTCAGCCCCACAAGTAGCTGAGATTACAGCCATGCACCACCATGCCTGGCTAATCTTTTGTGTTTTTACTAGAGATGGGGCTTCTCCACGTTGGTCAGGCTGGTCTCGAACTCCCCACTTCATGTGACCCACTAGCCTCAGCCTCCCAAAGTGCTGGGGTTATAAGCATGAGTCACTGCGCCCAGCCAATATCCAAAACTATTACTAATTAAAATGCCAATTTCCATTTTTTTTCCCACAAAACCACAAATTAACATTAAATTTGGTGGCTGTTCATACCCACTGGAATAATCTAAACAAAACACATTTTTCTGCATTGGTTATTTGCCCAGAAAATATACATTTTTTTTCCATCTCTCCCTTCAACTTTGTTTTTTTCTTAGCAGAAATCGTGATGTCTCAGTATATACCAAAGTTATTATACTTAAATAGTAAATACTTTCATTCACATTATTTAGAGATTTAAAATAAATTTGCTGAGTACATATTTGAGAATATTTAATCGATAATATACTATTTTTACACCATTCTTCTTTGCTTTTTCTTTCTCTCTCTCTCCCTCTCTCCTCTCTTTGAAAGTCATTTAACTGTTACCTGTTGAAAGCCCTGCAGGTGACTCCCTGTGACCCTCATTATTCACGGTAACAGAAGCAAAGAAAACTAAAGAAGCTTTTACTCTTAGGCAGTCAAAACAAGATAGGCCGACAATAGTTACAAAGCTATGAATTCAGTACTAATTAGAAATTTGGAGGGTCTTTGTGAAGCTGCTATTCCTCAGAAAGAAACCCTTTTTTGTTTCTCCCTTCTCATACAATCTGGCTCTTCTGTCAAGTGAAATGCAGCTTCTGTGCATACAGAAAGTTTCTGAGCTAAGTATATGTAACAAGAGTTTCCTTTCCAAGGTTCAACACCTATGCATTGCAATTCACTCTCTTTTATACTGCATTATATAAGCACATAAAGGCATCAGTTTAATAAATTAATTTTTATTGTGCCTCTGTTAGTAAAAGATTATGCAATTAAATGGTATAGTACATTAAAAATATATGAAGTGGATTTATACTCTTTTCTGTGCAAAGGTGTTGAAAAAGTAACCATCCAAGGCTAATTACTGGCAGTAGTAGGAGTAGTATTTTTAGTAGGACAATATTTTGTTAAGTAAAACTAAATTATGTTTATACCTTGCTGTGATCTTATTTTATAAAGTTAAAGTTAAAGGTTACCTTACAGAATGTAATTACCAACTTCCAAAAGTAGTTTAAAAGATTATTACTTTGCATCATTGAATGAAGTATTTAAAAAATTGTGTGATAGTGAACAAAATGTATTTAGATTAAGCTAATGGATCCGTAATAAGAATAATTATACTGTTTTTGCCAGGCCTAGCATTTGAGAGAAAATTCCTATGAATAAGCAAAGGTATTCATGGTAGAAGGGAATATGGGATAGAGAAAACACATATTTAAAATGCTTTTAATAATTTTCCAATTTTTAAAAACTGTCTAAAATTTCTCTCCATTTCGTTCCCTTTTTGAGTAATTTTGATGACCAGGAAGTTGCTGTTTTATCTAAAATATGATAAATCCTCTGAAAAATAAGTCCAGTCAATGTGAAATTTGGCAGGGCCTATTTTCTCTAAGCTACTTCTTGGATTAACCTCTGTTGTGTAATGGAGACTGTTAAGACTCCTGGGAGTGACAGCAACCACAGTGACAGGAGAGCACCTGGTTATTGGCATTTCATCCTTTATAATAGATGCCCAAACAGGTCCCCAGACACCTGCAGAAATTACTAGGGTGTGTTAGACCATGACAGTTGATAAATTATTATGAGACACAATCTGGAAATGGGCTTCTAAGCTTTACTATCATCTCTGAAGGAAAATATACTATTTGTCTACTGGGAGGAAAACTCAGCTAAATATTCTAAATAATATATATGATAAGCATGCATTCATTGTAGTAAATTCAATAGCTCTTAGCAAAGTTCGGCAACAAAATAATGTTTAGAAAAATGATGAAAAATAAAATAACAAAGGCATAATATAATTTATGTATATCAAATAATAACAAATATTTTGGAGACACGGTTTTTATGCACAAGGACACGGTACTGCTAACAGTAACTGTATAAAATTTTAAACAGAAAATAAAAACAATGGTAGAATATTAGCCTTGGTGTCAATTCTACATTTTAATTACTTACAGGGCAAACTATGTTACACTTCCATATATTCATACTGACCTAGTTGGTGCTAACCTAGATCTAACCTAGTTCATGCTAACGTTGATGATCTTCCCAATGTCACAGAGGAAAATTTAGTGACAATAAAACTTAGAGTGTCCACTCTGGATACTGACTCAAAATATTTCCTAATATGACTATGTAATACATACATAGGAAAACTCTTATTTCTTCCCTACTCTTGCACTTACACTTAACACAGAACTTTTCCTTAACCAAATGTGTGTTTTTCCTCACAATTCTCTAATTCTCTGCAGACACCAATTGGATGCCCTGAAATGTAATGAATTCTGAAGTTCACTGTAATTAGCACAAACCCCACAGATTAAGGGCTCAGTTGCACAAACTGTCCCCACATCAGAGCACAATTATAAGTTTTGTACTTCTGACTTCCTGGCTATAAACTGGGATTTTCCAGACTGCCCTCTTCCAGTTCAGTCATTTGCCAAAAGGGTTCACATAACTCAGGGAAACAGTTTACCTACATTGCTAGTTTTGTCATATATGAAAGAATATGACAGAGGTTACAAATGAACACTCAGATGAAGAAAGGGGCATTGGGTGAGGTCCAGAAGTTTCCTGAGTGCAGGAGTTTTCTCAACACAAAGTTGAGTGGTGCCATGCTCCTCGTATATGAATATGCTCATGAAACTGGGAGATCTTCAAATCCGGTAGTTCAGGAATTGTTTTTATGGAGCCTTCTTCACATAGACTCAGTCTCCAGCCCCTCTTCCCTTCCCAGAGGGTGAGAAGTAGGGCTGAACATTTCAAACTTCGAATCATGGCTTGGTCCTTCTGATGACCAGCCCCAATGCAGGAGCCTACCATGAGCTGCCTTATTAGAACAAGAGATGCTTTTATTACTCAGGAAATTTAAAAATAGTAGTTCTTTATAAGGAACTGGGCTCAAGATCAGGTATTAGTAAAAATTACACACTTAGTAACCCTATTGGTCTGGCTGTTACAAGGTTTTAGAAGCTTTGTGACAGAAACTAGGGACAGAAACCAAATACTTTAAAATTATGTCTCATATCTGTATCTCTATCTATATATGTATCTCACAGACATTGGTGTTAGAAACTACCATATCTCCCATTTATTTATCTTTCAAAAAATTATTTATTCTTCCACAAGTGGCTTTTCTCCCTGCCTTTTTTCCTACTAACATGGTGCATAAACTGTAACATCTCATCACTTTTTTGGGTATTCACTTCCTCTTATGCTCCCATGCATACAAAATTAAAAATTATACATTTGCATGCCTGTTCTCCTGTTAATCTGTCTCAGTCTATTTTTCAGATAAAGCAGGAGAACATAATAGGTACAGATGGAAAGATTTTCTCTCCCTACAGGGCCAATACCATATACTATTGTTTAAACTGTAAACTGAGGCATAATACTGTTTTTAAGTGTTTATTTGAAGAAAAAACTATTTATGAATCCAGCAGCTCCACAATAGAAGTAGTTCAAGGATTTCCTGGAGGAAGGCTAAGGTACAGGCTTTTCTAGAATAAATATGAAAATAATATAAAGAAAGTGATACAGTTTCTCTGTGTCCCCACCCAAATCTCATATTGAATTATGATTCCAATAATCTCAACATGTCATGGGAGGGACCCAATGGGAGGTAACTGAATTATGGGGATAGGCTTTTTTATGTGCTGTTCTTGTGATAGTGAATAAGTGTCATGAGATCTTATGGTTTGATAAAGAACAGTTTCCTTGCACATGCGCTCTTGCCTGCCACCTTGTAAGACATGCTTTTGTTCCTTCTTTGACTTCTGCCATTATTTTGAGGCTTTCCCAGCCACATGAAACTGTGAGTCCATGAAACCTCTTTTTCTTTATAAATAACCCAGTATTGGATATTTCTTCATAGAACTATGAAAATGGACTAATACAGAATGTATATTTGATTAATTACAGTTATAAAGTTGCCTTATTTGGTCTATCCTGATGAAAATATCCAGTCATATATTTAGAAGTTTGATGGCTCCTTCTGATTTACTGAATTTAGGGTTTTATTTGTTTGTTTGTTTTTAATATATACAGCCATTTACAAGAAATAACTAAAGTTTAGTTTTGCTTATGTTTTCAAATCCAACAAGGTTAAGGTCACTTATCCGGCCTAATTGGTTTTGTTTGCTCTCAGGGATTACTCAGGCCTGGTATTCATTATAATTTAGTTTAATACTATGCCAAGCTAGATCTAGACCACTGGTTCCCAAAACATGGTTCAAAGCCTCCCAAAATAAAGTCATACAATGTTTAAAATCCCAAATATTTTTGACCCCAATTTATTGCAATAGAGGATGAAGACTTTGAATTGGCATCCTTAGGAAAATATTCATATGGTTAATCAAATTTTGATAATGTTCCAGTATAGATATATTAAGGATGTTGCTTTTCCACTCAAATCCATTGGTACAGATGTCCTCACGGGACACGTATTACATTGAGAGAGAGATCTGGCTGGTAGACAAAGGCCATATATGCTTAGGCTTAAAAATTATGTTAAGTACAGAATAACTGTTGCTCCTTAAAGTTGGAATTTACAATAAGCCAGCTGAAAATTATCTTATTAGGTTGATGAAATAGTTGGATTGCCAAAAAAGCCACAAGTCTACACTTTAAAAGTCTGTGACTGGCAAATCCCTAAAGTAAGCCTTGAATCCTGAAAATATCAATTTTATTTTATGGTTTATAATCATTTGCCAGTACTTTAGAAAGTATAATGAAATATTTCATTTCCTGAAGAAATATAATTTATCAAAAATTAGGTAGTAACAGAAAATCTAAACTCAACTAAAATAATTAAATAAAATTAATCAATGTTAAATATTTATTTCCCCTCCTTAGATTCCACATGTAAACAAAACTATCTGGGCCTGATGGGTTAGCACGTTATCTGAAACAAATACTTAGAGATTTTCAAACTAACATATTCTTCCAGTGAGAAAATATTCCTTCAATTTATTTGAGTTATAATCATAATATGAAAAATAGGAGAGTGAAAAAGAAACACAGAAAATAATGCAAATATTTTAAGTAAATTTTATCACATCAAACCTAGTGTTGTGTATAAAAAAAACACACAAATAAGTTTACTTCAACATAGAAAAGCAAAGATATCATTTGAAAGTGCTTAATGTATTACATATAATTAGATTGAAGATTAAGGCTTCCAGAAATATATTTGATAACATCAATATTCTCCCATGACAAAATTTATTGTCACTCTAGCACTAGAAAGAAACTTTATTAGCCTGATAAATGTGTACCAGAGAAAATACAGTTAGCATCATAAATAAAGGTGAAAAGCTAGAAACATTTCATTTTTAAAAAAATCAGAAAAAAAAAACTTAGCAGTTCCACTCTCGAGTTTATAAACTGTAGTTTCTATTGCATATGTACACAGAATATGTTAAAATATTTATAGTAGAGGCCAGGATCAGTGGCTCATACCTGTAATCCCAGCACTTTGGGAGATCAAGGCGGGAGGATCACCTGAGGTCATAAGCTCGAGACCAGTCTGGCCAACATGGCAAACTACTATCTCTATTAAAAATACAAAAATTAGCCAGACATGGTGGCATGTGGCTGTAGTCCCAGCTACACAGGAGGCTGAGGCACGAGAATCACTTGAACCCAGGAGGCGAAGAATGTGGTGAGCTGAGATCATGCCACTGCACTCCAGCCTGGGCAGCAAGTGACAAAAGAGAAACTCTGTCTGAAAGAAAAAACCAAAAAAACGAAACAAAAACAAAAAACAAACAAAAAAAAAACAAGAAAAAAAAACACCACAATTTACAGTAGAGTCTCTTATAAGACCAAACCACTGGATAAGACATAAATGTCTGCCAAATCATTGACTGAGAATAGATTCCCCTTCCTTCAAAAATATATACATTTATTCCATATATTACCATACAAACCATACAAGATTACATTGAGCAAAACAATACAAGCCTCAGAAAGATACCTACCATTTAACTCATGAGAAAACAGCATATAGAGCATTAATGATGAATACATATGTAGTAAAACTACCCCCAAACTGCATAGGAATAATCAAACTAAAATACAGTAGTTACTTGCTTCCAGGGAAATAAGGGTAAAGTAAATGTATCCAGGGATGTGGAGGGTGGTACCTAAACCCTACGGAGCAAATTTTATTTTTTAAGCTGTATTACTTGTTCATAATTAACTATTATGCCATTCCTTATACTATATATACATATATATAGATCTATGCTGATAAAATGCACAAATCTACATGTATGTATGTGTATGCGCATGTGTGTATGTGTGTGTGTATTTATAGAGAGAGTACACAGAAACTAAAAATGGTCCACAATCAAATGACAGAAATCATTTAAAAACGTATAGAAAAAATGTATTGTGTAAAAAAGAATAAATGGTTTTGAGATTACATATGTACATAAAGCTAAAGAGCATGTGCTATAAATATATATATAAGTTTAACATGTAACTTGCATGCTAAGAATTCATTTTGTTATTTCTAGATCATTTACAAAACTTTGAAGAACAAAACAGTTGCTATGGAGATTTCGCTTAATAGTCATCAAATTAAAGGCTAAAAAAGGTAAAAATGCATTGATAAGAATACAGTGCTCATGTTTATAGTTTGAAGATCTATAGCATGAAACACATGTTCAGGTATTGTCAAATTTTGAAGCAAAGTTTCTAATTCTACTTAATTTAAAATTACTCTGCTATTATGTTAGATTAATTTATGCTGTATTCCTATTGATCTATATTCATATTAGCACGAGAGCAAATATTATATACCATCATCATGGGTAGTAGCTAGGGAAAAAATCCTCATGAATTATCTGAAAGTCTTTGGAAGAACACATTCTGAATCCTGTAATTTGTTCAGAGCTGTCTCAGAGGTCCCTGCATATAAAAAGGAATTTTCAGAGCAACAATTTCGGTTATTTTCTTCCTAACAATTTGGCTTGTGTTCATAACTTGCTTATAGCGATTCACAGATTTTTAAGCATCCAAATCTGCAAAATTACCACATTTCATACATATTGCCCACCTAAGAAAGTCTGTTCCTCTTCAATCTGGCTTGCTCATCTGTGATCTGACAGATGGATTCTACCCACAGGCAAGAGAGAACCTTATTTTAAAAATAAAAATTAATTAAATCAAACGTAAAATCTCACATCGAGTTGCAAAGAATTTTTATTAAATAAAACTGTAGTGGAGTACTGACAGCATTGTTTTATATCCATTTTCATCTGTCATGATGTATTGTTTTTTCATTGGTGAGGTCTAGTTAGTGCAGGTATTATTTATCTAAATTTGGTAGCACAATCAGATTACAGCAGATGGATGTGGCAGACATTGTAACTCCTTATAAGTGTCCATCCTTTTCCTCTTCCAGGCTAATAAGATACAATGTTCCTTTTTGAAGCAACCAAGATCCCAGTCACAAACAATAGATAGCTATTGAACTAATCCAAAAGTTAGAATCCTCTTCCAATTGTATTCTTGTAGCTAATGGTAACTGTCGTAACACTGCTCTAGCCAATGGGGAAAATCTATTGGGTTGTGGGGCTGCAGAAAAAATCTTTTGAGTTTCTAATGAAAGGGACACATAAACCTCTCAACTGCCCCTCTGACTTTTTTCCTACTGTGATTGTAAATATCATGACTAAAACTGGGTCAGTCATTTTGCTACTGTAATTTATAAGCATAGAAGTTAAGATCTAACATTCTTAAGATGGTAGAAGAGAAATATAGAAGAGTCTTGTACCCTAATGGCAGGACTGAGTGGCTGAGCAAATGCAATCACGGTCTAGTGTTAATTTACCTTGTCCTTTTGATTGATAGCGAACTGCACACATTATCTGTTTCTTCTTAAGGTAGCATCTGTAGTTGTTTTGACAGTGTTATGTCCATTTTATATAAGTTATGAAATTTCTGAGCATAAAGTTCTTGTGACATTTTCTTATTATTATTTTGGTGTTTGTGGGCTCACAATGGTGACCCTCTTTCATGTCCAATCTTGATAATTTGTATCTATTGTTCGTGACTTTTATAACTGGACGTTCATCAATTTTACTGATATTCCAAAGCAGTTTTGATATTATTCACCTTCTCTACTGTTTTTCTCTTTTTGATCTTACTGATTTCTGCATTTATTTCCATATTTTCCCCTAATGCCATGTTGCTTGCTTTTAGTTTAATTTGTCCTTTTTTCTGCTTTCTTTTAAGGTAGAAATTCAGATCACTGACTGAGACATCTATTTTCTAATAGTACAATTTTTTCTTTACTGCTTTGGCTGCATCCCACATTACATAAAAGTAAATGTCAGTTTTGTCCAATTGGTTGATAATGTTCTCCAAGTTTTCCATATATTTACTCATTTTCTGTATACTTGTTATATCAATTTCAGAAGAGTGTTAAATTCTCCACAAATTCTCATTGTGGAACATTAGTAATCTTCCACAACTCTAAAATGCTTTTCTCTTTTTTTTAAACTTACTTTTTCTTCTGATTCCGTTTGGGTAATTTGTATTTGTTGGTTTCAGGGCATGGATTCTGTCTTTCTCTCTATCAAGTCTACTGATGACACCTACTATGGGTTTAGTTGTGCCCTACCACAAAAAGACCTAATACTTCAGAATGTGGCCTTACTAGAAAATATATCTTTACAGAGGTAATTGCAAACAAGGTTATTGGGGCGGACCCTACTCCAATATGACTCATGTTCTTATAGAAAATGGAAATCTGAATGCAGAGGCAGACATGCACAGAGAGTGGATGACATGAAGACATAGAGAGAAGACTATGTGAAGATAAACAATTGGAGTGACACATCTATGAGCCAAGGAATGCCTGAAGCTACCAGAAGTTAGGATGCATGGGGAAGATCCTTCCCTAGTGCCTTCAGAGGGAACATAACCCTGATGACATCTTCATCTCATAGTTACAGCGTGCAGAATTCTTTTTTTCTCTTTCTTTTTTTTTTTTTTTTTTTTTTTAGATGTAGTTTCTCTCTGTTACCCAGGCTGGAGTGCAGTGATAAGATCTCAGCTCACTGCCACCTCTGCCTCCTGGGTTCTAGTGATTCTCCTGTCTCAGCCTCGTGAGCAGCTGAAATTACAGGCATGTGCCACTATGCCCAGCTAATTTTTGCATTTTTTGTTGAGATGAGGTTTCACCATGTTGACCAAGCTGATCTCAAATTCCTGACCTCAAGTGATCCACCTGCCTCGCCTCCCAAAGTGCTGGGATTATAGGCATGGAGCCACCTGCCCAGCCTAGCATGAAGAATTCTGAAACAATAAATTTCTGTTATTTTAAGCTCCCTAGTTTGTGGTACTTTGTTATGGAAGCTCTAGGAACTAGTAACAACTCTTATGAAAGTTTTTCATTTCTGTTAGTGTTTTTTTATTTATGCCATTTGCATTTTAATCTTGATATAGTTCTCATTTCTCTACTGAATTTTTTAATCTGGTCATGCATGTTGATTTTTTTTTTACTAGATTATGTAATGCATTCACTATAGTTATTACAGTTATTTAAATTTCATCTTTAATATTTCCAAAAATTGTGTCATCTCACAATCTGATTCTGTTAGTTATTTTGTCTCTTGGCATTATACTCTATTCTCTTGCTTTTTTGTCTGTCTTCTAATTTTAGATTGAATGCCAACCCTTATATTAGAAATTGAAGTCAGCCGTATTTATGATTGAAAATGAAACTGCCATTTTTTTCTACAATGCTGATATGTGGGAGATTATGTCAGCCTAGGAAGCAATGGAACTGGGTTTGGGTTCTTTGTTATGAAATTTACCTTTAAGTTTACTAAGGTTACCATGCCCTTAGCTTTGAGTTCCTTTAGTGCCACATGTTAACCACCTTAGATGAGCTGTCCTTAGATTTCAGGCTACTCATTTGACTGTGACCACAGCATTCTGATGGACTTAAGGAACTCTATTAGTTTCTAGCTAATTGAGTTTTTTTTGTCATTGAAGCAAGTTTTTTTGTCATTGAAGACCCTCAGGTCTTCTCAGGTCTCCAAATGATAGATATTTTTTAGAGAAAAGTGGAACTTTTCTTGTTTGAGGAAAGCAATCATCTACATGATTAAGCACTTATAGCCATATTTTTTGTAACTTGAAATCAAACACACGAGTAACGAAAACGTCTGTTTTGTCTCAGGTTTTGTAACCCACAAGTCACATAAACTCACATACACAATGTGTACAATGCATGTGTATTTTTTTGTATCTATCTATCTATCTATCTATCTATATATATATGTACAGTGAAACAGAGAAGTGTACCTAAATATGTAATGCAATGCTTCAGAGTTGCTTATAACTATAGGCTCTCTAGTATTTACATTAAGTCTTATATTGGAAAGCATAAAAGGTTCCAACATTTCAATTCAAAACTTTCAAAAAATGTACTCATTATATGCTGCAGAAAAGGTACCATTTAAATATTTTGTGGGGCAAAATTTTCTAATACATAACCTATATTCTGAAAAAGTTTATAAAATAGGAGGAGAAAAAAAAACACCATGTAGAGAAAATTTAAATTGTTCAAAATTATTTTTTTAATTTTCTACCATATGCTGATTAAATATAGAAAATAATATGTTATATACTTTATCCAAATAAGATAATGTGATTTGTTTATTGCAGCACTATTCACAAAAACCAAGATTTGGAAGCAACCGAAGTGTCCATCAACAGACAAATGGATACAGATAATGTGATACCTATACACCATGGAATACCATTCAGCCATAAAAAAAGAATTTACCCTGTCATTTGCAACAATATGAGTAGAACTGGAGGTCACTATGTTAAATGAAATAAAACAGAAACGGAAAAGCAAACTTCATGTTTTCATTTATTTGTGATTGCTAAAAATGGAAACAAAGGAACCTCTAAGTTTCTACAGGTTCTCTATCTAAAGACAGAAAGTGGAATGAACCTTCCCAGGAAAGGTAATCGGGAGTTGGCAGTGGCGTGGGGACTGGGAATGGTTAAATGGGAATTAAAATATAGTTAGATAAAATAAATGCAATCTAGTATTTGATAGCACAACAGGGTAACTATAAGCAACAATAATTTATTATACATTTAAAAATAAAAGGGTCTACTTGAATTGTTTGTAGCACAAAGTAAGGATAAATGCTTGAGGTGATGGGTACCCCATTTACCTTGGTGTGATTATTGTTTATCCCTGTATCAAAATAGCTAATGGATTCCATAAATAAATATATCTGCTTTGTACTCACAAAAATAAAAATAAAAATTTTTTTAATGGACATTTTATTTGAGGATTTCTATATAAATGTTTAAAGTATTACAAGCATAAATAAATATTTACACAGACAAATTAAATTATACTGAGTTTCATTTCAGCTATAAACGTTATACTCCAATACTAGAGTATTGGCGAGACCAACTCCCAATACATCAACGTGGGTTTAAGATCTCTCAAAGCGATCAAGTGGTTGGTGAAAAAGAAGAAGAGGCTAGGAATAAGTTTTCCTTAAAGCTGGGCCCAGGGGAGACACCACATAATGCTGCTCCACGGATGTCTGACATTCCCCTGAAAAACCTCAGTTTTTTATTGTGCTCTTGCAATAGAGAAGGGGGAGCAAGGTTATGCAAAGATTCAGTGATTATTATACAAAAAGAATACATTTGCAAAAACTGATGCACAAAAATCACAAGGAAGTATTATAAAAGTAGAACAAAGTAAAGATAACTTTCTGTGTGTCAACATAGAAATCATACACCTTAGCAAGGTTGTAGGTTAAACATAAATTTGTGATAATCACCAAGAACAGGGGAAACAGGATCTGACACAGGACAAGGAGGCTGACCACAAAAACTGCAAGAGTAGAGGCCTCCATGCAGGCCTGGAGGAGCAGTGGGAGGAGAAAGACTTTTACATCCTTATCTCAACCACAGAGACGGACGCCCCTCATGCGTCCGTTTATCGGGTCTCATTCCCTTTCCCAGGCCCTAATCAATATATGCCTTTCCTGGGAAAGGAATCCAAGTAATAAACCTCTCCATTACACGTCCTTTTGTAGACTCTCTGCAACGAGCAGCCCATTACTCTCTGTCATCTCTCTCTGGCAGTCAAGCTATGTGGTTAGTCTCTTTCACAGTGTTCCTGTTTTTACCAGAACAGTTCAGCAGAACCAAAGTTACAAGTTGCAGCTCAGCAGAACCAAAGTTACAAGTTGCAGTTCAGCAGAGCCAAAGTTACAAGTCACATCTCAGCATTTCACATTATCCTTCATTTTCTCAAATATAATCGATACAGTAAGCATCACAAAGCAAATAACTCATTTCAGGGAAACCAGATTCTAACAGACTTTGCAAGTTAAAAATCAACTATTTCTTCTCGTTATTTCAGATAGCGTGGGTTTTGCCAATTCTTCCAGAAGCTTAGGGTTGCTCAGTCACCACAGAGGGGTTCAGAGTATTCTCAGCACTAGAGTAGCAATTTTCAAATTTATTTAGTTTACAGATGCTATTTAGGGATATAGCAAGTGGGTATGTCTGTATTTTTTCAGTTCCCGTCTGTCGTACTGTGCTCAACCTGGCCACAAAATAATATCAGAGACTGGGGCAGCTTAACAATAGAAATGCATTTCCTCTCAGTTCTAGAGTCTGGAAGTTCAAGAGCAGTGGGCCAGTATGGTTGATTTCTGGTGGGGGCTCTGTTCTTCCTGTGTCCTCACATGGTGGAGAGAAAGAGGAATCTCTCTGGTTATCTCTTCATATAGGGATATTAATCTCATTATGACAGCTCCACCCCTATGACCTGATCCAACACTTATAACTTGCCAAGGGGCCCATCTTCATACACCATCACATAAGTTGTTACAGCTTCAACAGATAAAATTTGAGGGATCACAAACATTCAGTCTCTACCACTGCCTAATAGTTTAAACACAACTAGTTGAGATTAGTGGAAATAATAGTGTTACTTTTCAAGTGACATCTGATTCCACCTTAGTATTACTATTTAGTCATTAATGGATGCAAAATACACATACACCACACATGCAAACACACATGCATATACACACACAAACACATATGCCTGTATATTAGCTTATAAGCGTTATTCATAGAGGTTATCTATGTCTATAGGTTATCAAGACTGGAACTGTTCACATTTTAAACCTATCCTGGGAAATTTATTTTATCACAGTGATGTCCTGCCCAGCGTTTCCACAGAAGAATTATCAAGAATTACCAACTACACTAAGAGAAGCATCTCAAAACAAACGTGTCTTTTTTTTAATTATTGTTAGGGTTGCTATGCTTTTTTGTTTACTTTCTTTCATCTTTTGCTATGCTTTATATAGCAGGCTATTATTTCCGCAAAGGAAACCCATATTAAGAAGTAATATTAGCTAAATGTCTTAGTGTATTAAAAAGTAAATATTATTGGCTAAATAATACTGAGAAGTATACTTTTTTTCTTTCAGCTATAGTAATAACTATAAAAATAAATTAAAACAACAACATTGTAGCTATCAGTTGGTTATTCCTGCTTTTGTCAAATCCATATAACTTTTTTTAAAAAAGAAGTTTTTGATAATATCAAAGATTATTGACCAAAAAAATTAAATGAGAGTGAAGAAAAGCTTTAGGAAGATGATTAAAAGGAAATTAAAGACTGAAAGGAAAGACGCAGGCTCAACTACTTCCTAAAATAATATTTCTCATCTGAACTTCTGTTTATTTCTTTTCAAGTCATATGTGAAAGCTAGAAAAGGGATAATTAATGTATTCTGACTAAAGACTTTGCAAAGTTCAAGCATACACAACAAACCAATTACTGTAGCTTGAACTTTGTCTGTAGAATACACACACACACACACACAAAGATAAATTGAACAAATTACTGAACTGTACTTAAAAAGGAGGCATTCTGTACCAGGAAGAATGCATGTTTTGTATACAGGGAAATTTTAGAAAAACATCAGTGTTGAGCTGTTGATTTCTGAACTATGTCTTTCTTAAATGAATAATTTATGAAATTAATGACATGTAATTTAAAGAAATGTGTGCTCTGTCGTTTTGGCTTGAAGAATCAAGCTTTGGGTAGCATTATTAGTTTTATGTAGGTACTAGTATTGTATGTATGGAGTCTTTTATATAAAATTTTAATTTCTGATGAACGATTCCAAGTACTTTCAAAAGAAAATACAATGTTTTACGTAACTCAGGGAACATTTTTATTTGCATTATTTGTTTCCTTAAAGCATGGGTAGGTATTTTTTAATCATGTTGTATTTTTTTTTTTTTGGCTAAATAATAAGAAATAGACTTTTCCCCTAGATGAGACTGAAAGGTTTCAGTAAACTGGATTCTTTTGGATAAATCTGTCGATTTCTGAATCTTAGTTGTGGACTGAGGTCAATCTTAAAATAATAGACTTTAGCCAGATGCTAATTGAAGATTATACCCAAGTACTTGTTTTAAACATCTTGAAAAAAGTTAAAACATGTTTATAATATTTAGGATACTTACAAAGGCAACCTTCATAGAAAAAAGAAAGGCCTTAAAGAGCTGTATTCTCTAAACCAAATAACAAGAATAGAACTTACTGCTGATCCAGTAAATAAAAAATATTTTGTGTTAGTAGTAAATTCGTTATGAACATACAAGTCATGTCTGTGCCAATACTGCCAACATCAATATATGGTAAGCACTTTTTATGTGCAGACATTGTGTACTTTTGATTTTTTATCTTTTTTGCTACACACTCAAGAAATGGAACCAAAAGAAGAAGTGAATAGGGAGAAGAAATTTAATAAATACATGAAAGGTATTAAAAGTCAATTATCTCTCTCTTACCACACACATATTTATTACTCTTTCTTCATAGTGTATATGTGTGTTTGGACTTTACAGATCAAATTTCCTCTCCTTTTCCATGCACATGGTCAGTTTTCAATTCACTTGTGTAAAATCTCCCAGACTGAGACCATGATCTGTCATTCTAAATTCCAAATGCCATGAGAGATTAAAAGGTTCTGGTTGTGCTTGACTCATTTGGCCAACACTAATACTGCTCTATGTAGAAAATGAGAACAGCCTCATAATTTGGAAATACAGCTACTAAGAACTCAATAATATGTTTTTGAGATTTATTATATATTTTAAAAAGTAGAGTTGGTTATCATGACTTACACTCCCAATATTCTTGTCACATATAGAAAGGATTGCAGGTAAGCCCTAAGCCTAGTCTTGTGGCCCCTTTCCCCCTCTGAATGATATTACCTTGGTAATACAGAGTTAGTGATAAGTATTTCAGACGAACCTGTACTTATATTAGGAGACAGTAGAGCATAGGATGTGTAACAAGGGATTTGAAGCCAGGTTTGTCTGCAGTTAAGTGTGTGCTGTGTTTTGCAATTGCTCTATGACCACAGCCAAATTATTTGGTATTAATTTTCAGTTCTCTCATTAGCAAAAACAGGAGTAATAACATTAGTTATATTATAGACTTCTTGAGTGGCTAACAAAAAATATAAAGATTACAATTTGTTAGCACAATGCCTGCACAGAGAAAATGCTTGTTATATATTGATATTGGTGGAATGGGCAGAGGTAGAAATGACAGTAGAGTAGTAGCAGGTAGAAACATTAATCCACTGGGTAAGGGAAAGGCACAAGGCAACTTTGAATAGGTATTGGCACCTGATTTGGATACTTAGCTCAGAGCAGAACATGTGTCTACTGTGCTGAGCAAGACATGTAGCAAACAGAGTGGGAAGAAGCATTAGGACAGTAAAGAATATCAGAAAATAGGTGACATATTAGCATTTTAATTCTTGCTATAGT
Organism: Sapajus apella; assembly: GCF_009761245.1. Lineage (NCBI taxonomy): Eukaryota > Metazoa > Chordata > Mammalia > Primates > Cebidae > Sapajus > Sapajus apella. The sequence continues at coordinate 24,160,742 of NW_022436948.1, read as the reverse complement.
ACGTTACCATTAACTTAGTGGCTTATAAAACACGGATTTATTGTCATACTGTTACGTAAGTCAGAATTCTGAAATTTTCTCACTGGGCTGCATTTGTTCTTGAGGCTCTGGGGAGAATCTGTTTCCTGCCATTCACAGCTGCTGTAAGCTGTGCACATTCCTTGGCTCATGGTCCCTGCCAGACTCTCCTGCCTTCCTCTTTCTCATATAAAGCCTGTTGTGACTATGTTGTACCCACCAGATAATCCAGAATTACCTTCCCTTCTCAAGGTCAACTGCTTACCAACCGTAATTCCATCTAGAATCTTAATTCTCCCTTCCATGTAACATAAAATATTCACAAGTTGGGAGAATAAAGATGTGGACATCTTTGGTGGAGGTAGAGGGCATTATTCTGCCTACCACAAGTAAATACACTATTTGAAAATATTTTAGAAGTAATATTTTATAAACTTTGTACTTAGGTCAAGAAAAGGGACAGAAATACACATGAATGAGCTACTTTGACTATTACAGCAAAATAACTGATTGGTTTTTCTTCTCAAGATACAGATTGATGGCTGGTTCATTCCTACCCATTAATAAGAAATTAACCATCTGCAACAGAGTCCTTTCAAACAATTGTGTCATTTATAGTCATGTGGAATAATTGAAATATTGGAACACGCTAAAAGACAGATTGAATGAACAATTAGATGACTATAAGAAAAACAAGGTTAAACATTACCTTACATTTTTTAATCATTGAGAACAAATATATATCTGAACAAGAGTCCAAATAAATTATTTTATCTAGAAAAGTGGCCACCCTGTTAAGCTATTTCATTGTGAATTTTCAATAACAACTTGCTTTTTTGATTCAGAACATATAAAAGCTATTTAATTTTGCCATCTGTTCTCAGAATGATTACATATAAATTAATTGTGGGTAATAATTTTTAGAATGCATTGAATGCCAAGATATTCCAAATGTTCCAAAGGGAGAATTTATTTAATTTTATTTTCCAAAATAATAAAGCAAAGTATTTTAACAAGTGAAGTAATGATACAGTCTTTGCTACTTTAATATAATTTTCGTTTTATTCTTTGTTCAAGATTTTGGAGGAAATTGTATCCAAAATTTTCCCCAAATTCCTCACACTATTACTAGGGTTTTGCTTAAGTAGGAATTCACTTGTGACTCTTGTCTACTCTCATGTTTGCCACCTTTTAGGACTAAAAATTAACATTGAAATAACAAATCCTAACTCTTCTAAAGTGGTCAGCAAAGAGAAAAACAATGTTGCAATATTAAGATCCACAATAACTCATTTGTTTACAGGTAGTTTTTTTTTTTTTTTTTTTTTTTTAAGGTATGAATAGCTGAAGGAGAAGCCTGAGGTACCTCAAAAGAAGAAACAAACCAAAATTAAACAACGATAAAAATTTAACTAGAACTTATTAAGCAGCTTATAGGCTTGGAACTCTTATAAGTGGTTTTATAGAATAAATGAGGTTCTAGTTTTCATAAAACATAGGCTCTAGTGCATGAAAGCAGGCAATACAAAATAAATTAAAAAGTACAGTACTGTAATATGCAGCTGCTCATGCCTGTAATCCCAGCAGTTTGGGAGGACAAGGCAGGTGGATCACCTGAAGTAAGGAGTTAGAGACCAGCCTGGCCAACATAGGGAAACCCCATCTCTACTAAAAATACAAAACAATTAGCAGGGCATGGCAGCACGTACCTGTAGTCCCAGCTACTCAGGAGGCTGAGTCAGGAGAATTGCTTGAACCTGGGAGGTGGAGGTTGCAGTAAGCTGAGATAGCACCATTACACTCCAGCCTGGGAAAAAAAGAGTGAAACTCTGTCTCAAAAAAAAAAAAAAAAAAAAAAAAAAAAAAAAACAGTACTTATAAATAGCATGTGGATAATTTTAATGTGTTTTTGTAGGAGGTCAGGGAGTTTGCTTTAAATTGTATGGCTTAGGAAAGTTGTTCTAAAGTTGACAAATCAGCTGACTGATAAATGATAAGGAGGAGACAAATGTAAAGATTCTAGAAAACTGGTGATAGCCTCCCTACTAAGTTATATTTTTCTCTATTACAAAAATTTCTATTCTTTTATTATAAAATTGATGAAATAATACATCATTTCTTCAACATTTCTCTTAATGCTTATTGTTTTATTGGTACATTATCATTTAATTTTCTACTTTTCTTACTTTTTATTTATGATAAATATTTAATTAATTATAAACTATAATTTGCCTATCTTTCTTGGGTTTTTCTCATAGAATAAATACCGTTAGCTTTCTATATTTTTCTGACATTTAAAAAGTTTTTGCTATATTTTTTAAAATATACCAAACTCTTGCTTATTTATTTGTACTTTTGATGTTACCTGGTTCTTTTCTCAATTTAGTACTAATCTGTCTTAAATTTAAGAAGATATAAAATGTCTCTGAGTATTATTTTGCTCATTGTTAAAGTTCATATGCATCCCTTAAGTACGTGCCTATGCGTCTGTATACATGAGTATGTGTTTTTCACATCTATATTTTGAATTGTAGGTTTTCCTCAAATGTATTATGATCCATGTATGTATACTAGTGAGCCACCAAAAAGCTGATGGTTTCTGTTCAAAGGAAACATTTCTTGTCTGACGGGCATCATTGCAGAATAAGTCACTGTTTGTTTGTTTCATCTTGTTTTTGCATGATTTCCTTATTGATCTTTCCTGTGGGTGAATTTAAGTTCTTTAAGATCCTCTAATGGCCTGCTGGGATAAACTAACTTTAAATATTCTGAAACTCAGTCAGTGAGGAAAGTTATGGATTTCAGTATTCACTAGTCACACTTTGAAATGATACTCATATTTTTTATGTAACCATGTGAACCACCCAACCTCGTCTTTGACTATTACTCCTGAGACCAGAACCCCTATTCTTCAGTTTCTAAAAATAATGAACTATTGAGCTTACGTGAAACTTATGAAACCAAGGTGCCACATTGAGGGTTTTGAACAGTGTCTTAGAGAATTTGGGGAACCAGATTTTTATAGCAATTACGTATTGAACTCTCCTGGCTATGTTAAGTGTCTCATCTTGCATATATGTTCTGCAACATCAAGTTTATGCCTTTGGTTATTTCACACTTTTTACACTCTCCCCAGTATCTGCCCCTCCTAATATCCATATCATTTTTAGTAGATCTCCCCAATTCCTGGCTCTGATAATATCTACATTGCTTCTACAGTAACTAATTATAAGTTATAGGACAAGAACTATTTAAATTTGCTATCATCAAATCTACAAGTTGGCTCACATCTGCATTAATTCATTTACTTTCCTCTATTGCAGTTAAGACGTTGTTCTTCCTCCTAACTTAGGCCAACTTTGTGCTTCTGCTCCCAATGCCGGTCTTTTCCACTTTTGTAGAACCCTCGTGTTATTTGATATTGTCTCTTCTTTATCTTAAGAGTTTTTCAACCGATTCTTTTCATTTCACATTACAGTATTTTAATGTCACCATATATTAAAATAAAAATTTCCTTGATTCCACAAATTATTGTATGGCTCTTTTTATGTCTTTCATTAATTTTTTTTTCTAAAGGGCAATCAACATTCAATCCTTTTTTTTTCATCTCCCAGACATTGATCATAGCATTTCCTAATACGAGTTTAGTCATCACTCTTGGCAAAGTGCTCTCCTAGTAATGCCATCGTTTCTTTGAATTATATTACTCTTTTTACTGTAACATTAGATCATGTTTCTTATTTTCTTAGAACTTGATGCAGTCGTCAGGAGCTCAGCTAAGTTGGAGAAAGCTGAACTGCTAGGTGTCAGAATAGCCAATTAAGATAACAAACCAAAATCAAAGTAACAGCTAAGGCTTTAATGACTTACAACGATTGTATAAGCAAGATGCTAAACACTTCTGTCTCCTTTCTGGTTCATGATGAACCCCAAGGAACAACACATTGAGGGTTAAATGGATCAGCAAATATATGGAGGTCATCTCACTGTCAAGGGAGAATGGAACAAAAAACTGCAATTTTAGGAACCAAGAGGATGGGAAGAAATTAGTGAGAAGAGCTGGGAGTGAAATATTGGGTAAAAGATTAGAAAAAGCTTCAAGGCTGTCATCCCTCTGATAAGAGGCTTTTAGCCTTTGTTGAAGGCCTGTTATAAAAAGGCATCTGAATGAAATCATCTGGGCTAGGATGCATGTGTAAGGACAAATTTGGGGACAGGTGTCCAGGACCTTGGTTGCAGCTTTCTGCATCCCACAGTGCCTTGGCTGGGCAACAACGCTGGTGTGGGAAGAACAGCTTCCTCAGTGAGGCCTGCTGGGTAAACGCCTTTACAGTTTTCTACGGTCAGGCTTGAAAAATCACATATAGATTTCTATCAAAAGTCACACTCCTCAGTGCTTATTCATGAAACACTTGGCTTCCTAGGTTTCCATTACAGGTATTGATCGACTTACGACCTATGCAACTTATGACCATTCGAATTTACCACCACAATAGCTAGCCACAAGTGCTCCACTGTAGATTTTTGGAAACACTATAGCATTTTGATGTGTATCAAGAATATCACTACCGCCTGGGAGGCTGTGACGACAAAGTGCATGAATGGCATCTAGAAAAATTGTGTTAAGCGCTATGTTAATGATTTTGACGGATTTGACAGTGAACGTGAACTTGAAACGATTCGGGAAAAGATAGTAAAACTCGCTCAAGACCTTTCTTTGGAGTGTGAAGTGGAAGATGTCGAAGAGTTGCTAGACAAAGAATCCGGAGAACTTACAAATGAAGAGCTAATCGAACTGGAAGAAGAAAGAGTGGTGGAAGAAGAAAGAAGAGAAGCAGAGAAAGAAGAGGAGGAGCCAGAAAGAAACTTCACCACTAACGGATTATCAGACGGTTTATCTTTACTGAATAAACTTCTTATACATTTCGAAGCAATGGACCCAAACATCGAACAATTTGCAAGGATTGAACGGATGGCGCACGATGTGTTTCATCTGTATCGTGAAATTTATGAAGAAAAAAAGAAACATACAATTCAGACAAAGCTCACCATGTTTATGAAAAAACCAACTCCGGTAACCCAAACTGCTGCCTCAGATGACGACATCAATGATCCGCAGCCAAGCACCAGTGGCCAATAAAATGTTTCGTACATATTTATATATTTTGATATGTTTTGCAATTGGGGAAATGTTTCCTATGGTATTTTTTACACCTGTATTTTGTATTTTTGTATTCACCTGTATTTTGTAATTTTACATGTTTTGCAAATATTAAACCAGTTGTACTGGTAATGTGGTGTTTTACTTAAACCTGACGAATGTAAAAATAAGAAACAAAATGGTGTAGAGATGATACAAATGGCATAAAATGAACAAAGAAAATTACGATATATGACAATAAAGAAAATTATGATAAAATATGACTTAAAGATTTTTATAACATCATTTCACAGTACTGTACAAATAGCCTACTCAACTTACGACCAAATTGTGTTACGACTGGTCTGTCAGAACCAATCGTGGTCATAAGTCAAGCACTAGCTGTATAAGAAATTACGCTGTGTAATCTAATAGTAAAAAGCAAGAGCTCTGAAATTTGATTTCTTGGGTTCAAAGACCAGCTCTGTCTTCTGTTAGCTACCTTGTAAGTCTGGGGAAATTGTATTTCTCTGTGCTTTGGTTTACTCATCTGTAACCTGGTGAAAATAGCAATGTAAGAATTAAATTATTTTAGTGTAGACGTTTTACAATATTTTAGTGAAACTGTTATTATAGTAACCTGAACATACTCATCAGATTTTCAAAGTTCAAAGCTTATACTTTCAGTTTTTGCAAGGTATGAAAAGAATGGTTAAGAGACTTTTAATGGATTTCTTATTTAAACATATGTGCCATGTTAATTTAAGGAATCTATTAATTGATGCCATAAAAAGTAGTTGCAAATTTATCAATACAACTTTCTTATTCCCTTATTTTACTCTGAATTTTAAGAAATAAGCTTCTCTTGGAAATTTCATGGAGGCATGATTTTTATGCCTATGAGTTTGTAAGAGATTGGCTTAGATTTAGGTAAAGGATTAAGGTCAATATGCAAATAGGATACTCTTATTTACATGTCTTAATTAGTTTTTCTCCATGAATAATATTCAGAAATCTCTTTCCATTCTCATGCCACAGTATTGGAGGAATCTTAGGAGGAAATCATATAGTAAACAATTTCCCCATTTGTAGAGTCTCTACTTCTGTCTGTCTACAAATACTATTCCCTCACTTCTGAAACAAAACATAAAACAAATATAAAAATTATGATGAAAGATGTCTGTCATAGACTGAATGTTTTAGACTTCACAAAACTTATATATTGAAATCTAATTTCCAATGTGATGATATCAGGAGATATGGCCCATGGAAGGTGACTAGGTCATGAATGGGATTAGTACCCTTATAAAAGGAGACCCACTGTAGTATGAGCTTCCTAACACTGTCTCCCATGTGAGGACACAGTGAAACATTGGCTATCTATGAAGCAAGTAGCAGGCCCTCCACAGACAAAAAATTTGCCAGGATCTTAAACTTTCCAGGCTCCAGAACTGAGAGAAATAAATGTATGTTGTTTATAAACCACCTAGTGCGTGGTGATTTGCTATAGAAGCCCAGTAGACTAGGACAACTGACCGACATTTCTGGAGCAAATGCATATTGTTTCATTTAGTTTATTTATTTATACATTGCAACATACATTTCTCACATTTTTGAGAACATTAATTTTTAAAAGGATGTTTGCATAGTATGTCTAATTTAATTTTTAAATTTATGCCTCCCCGTAACCATGGCTCCACATACTTCTTAGGCATGCAGAATGATCTGTGCAATATTGTTGGAAACCAAAGGAGGAAGTAAAGTATTTCTAATATTTTATAAGTAAACCCTAGTATATTCTTAACAAATAATTTTTATATTAATTATATTATTTGATCATACATAAAAAGTCACTAAATCATATAGATATATAAAAACAATTCCTAAAGACTTTTTACACCTAGTCGTAATAGCAATTTTATTACTAAAAGTGCTATGTTAAGAATTCTTGTGTTTTGAAAACTAGCCCAATTATTTTTCCTCTATATTATACGCTAATTTAAAAAAAAAAATGCTTTGGAAGCTGAAAAGAAGAGAATGAGGGTCTATTGAAGCAAAATATTATTCTTGTGATATATTTGAGCAAAATCCATGGAGAAAAAAATATATATGTTTAGAATATGTATCATTAGAAGTATCATTTCTAACCTATCTTCGGTCTGTCTGTTCTTTCTAGTTAAAGATAGTCTATTTTATTTATTGATGTAAATATGAAATTTTAAATAAAGTGATTTGAAAAGCTCATTGTATATTTAAAGCAGATTGGCATTTGAAAGTGGGCATTTTCAACAAGCATTTTGACAGAATTAGATAGAGATATAGACAGGCAGACAAAATTCTACAATCTTTTAACATAATATCACCATTTCCACTCTATCCTTGATTAATATAAATAAATTCTGACTGAATGGAGCTCTTGGGTATATAACCTTTTCTTGACTTTCATTTGAGTTATGTACATATGAAAGGTGTATAACAATAATAATAAGATACTTTATTTGCATAATACCTTTGAGCTTAAAGGACACCAAATGCTTTCATAAACACAATGCCATTAGTTCTAGTGGAAGCAGCAAATATTATCACAAAGACAAAACAAAGGGAAGATCAGACAATTCACTTATCCACATTCGTTCAAGATTTATTTCATGACTTCTAAATATTATGATTTAACCTATATCTTTAATTACCCTAATGAAAGAGAAATTCGAGTATATCCTAGAATCTAAGCACATTGTTAGAGAATTAAGTATATTTTTAAAAAATTGAACTTAAATTGCTTGACTCTGTTGGAAATGAAGCTATTGAAAAAAAGTGTAAGAATTTAAATAGCATATTTTCTGGACAAAACATTATAGTATATGTTTGGTGTAGTATTCACAATTAAAATAAAAAGTGAAATAAATGTTCTATATTTTTATTCTTGAAGGAAATTTGTTTAGATTAGTATTAGCAAGTAAAGATATTTAATAATATCTCAAATTTATTTTTAATGGCATTTATATGTGTAGAGAAAATATTGTGAAACAATAATAGTCTGTCATGTGAATTTTTTTTTTTAACACTAGAACTGCCGGGAAAGAAACCTGAAAAACTAAAATTTTAAAGGAGGTTGATAAGGGTTACTAGATATCAAATGTTACATCCTTCTTTATTACTTTTATTTGACTGCACCATCAATCAAAGACATTTATATAAGGTTGTGATGATGTCACTTACAATAACAAACTTGACAGGAACAATTTTTATACATTGACATGACATCCAATTGAGATAATCTCTGATTTTTCAGCCTGTCACTAGAAGAACTTCACATTTCAAAAATTATAGCATTCACCATAGTAAATGCTTTAGTTAAAAGTAAAAGACCACTGCCTTTATGTATACTGTTTTGGCATAATCTTATGAAGTACTTATGTGTTGTCACCTGTGCTTACAATTTGATGAGGCTGTTTATAGAAGAGTTTTGACCACTCGTGATGTGGTCAAATATTGAGTGTCAACTTGATTGTATTGAAAGATGCAAAGTGCGTTCCTGTGTGTGTCTGTGGAGGTGTTGCCAAAGGAGGTTAACATTTGATTCAGGACTGGGAGAGGCACCCACCCGCCAGTCAGCTGCCAGTGTGGCTAGAATAAAGCAGGCAAAAGAACATGGAAGGACTAAACTTGGTGAATCTTCCAAACTTCATCTTTCTCCCGTGCTGGGTGCTTCCTGTCCCCCAACATCAGAATCTAAGTTCTTCAGCTTTCAAACTCTCAGACTTATGTTAGTGGTTTGACAGGGACTCTCAGGCCGTTGGCCACAGACTGAAGGCTGCAGTCTCAGCTTCCCTACTTTTGAGGTTTTGGGACTCCTACTGATCCACCACTGGCTTCCTTGCTTCTCAGCTTACAGTTGACCTATCGTGGGACCTTACCTTGTGATTGTGTGAGTCAATTCTCCTTAATAAACTCCCTTTATGATATACATCTATCCTATTAGTTCTGTCCCTCTAGAGAACCCTGATTAATAAGCCACTCAATAGACAAGCAAAACATTAATAGGCAGAATAAAATGTCAAAAACATGATCATCATATCCTTGGTAAAATAAAAAATTAATGCAAAATGGCCAGAAAAAAATGAGAAATTGAATCAGCTAAAAATCTATGATATTGCTAGAAAATCCATTATTAAATAAAACATAGTTTACATATTATTTTTCCTAAATTAAATTTATTCCTCCCTTTGATTTCTTCCTTTTATTTTTCCTGTTACAATTTACATTTCTAGGCTTCTTTACATTTTTAATATTTTAACTTTTTAATTTGAACCATACCTTTTTCTATATAGAACCATAAACTTTTCATGTGAAATATGCTATATGAATCCTGCAGGTATACATAAATACTAGCTTTTCAAGATAACTTGTTGCAGTATATTTCACACACTGGAAAATATCCAGACTTGCACATTTAATTGTAGCATTAAATGCCTCTGTATGCCACTTAATGAAACTACATTTCAATATGGATTAAAATGAAATGTACAGATCCCTCAGCATCTTCTGCCGCAAGTCATGTACAATATCCAAAAATTAATTGTATCAATCATTATACAGGTAACAAGTTTATTTTGATTTACATTTCTCTAATGACCAGTGATGATGAGCTTTCTTTCATATGTTTGCTGGCTGTCTAAATGTCTTATTTTGAGAAGTGTTTGTTCATACCCTCTGCCCACTTTTTGATGTGGTTGTTTTTTCACGTAAATTTGTTTATGTACCTTGCAGATTTTATATATTAGGCCTTTGTCAGACAGATATATTGCAAAAAATTTCTCCCATTTTGTGGGTTGCCTGTTCACTTGGATGGGATGATAGTTTCTTTTGCTGTTCAGAAGCTCTTCAGTTTAATTAGATCCCATTTGTCTATTTTGGCTTTTGTTGCAATTGCTTTTGGTGTTTTCATCATGAAGTTTTTGCCCATGCCTATGTCCTCAATAGTATTACGTACGTTTTCTTCTATGGTTTTTAGGGTTTGGGGTTTTACATTTCATTATTTACTTCATTGTGAGTTAATTTTTTAAAATAAGATGTCAGGAAGGGGTCCAGTCTCAGTTTTTCTGCATATGGCTAGCCAGTTTTCCCAGTGCCATTTATTAAATAGGGAATCATTTCCCCATTGTCTGTTTTTGTCAGATTTGTAGAAGTCAGATGGTTGAAGATGCGTGGTGTTATTTCTGAGGTCTCTGTTCTGTTCCATTGGTCTATATGTCTGTTTTGGTACCAGTATCATGCTGTTTTGCTTACGGTACAATTTTTTTAACAGTGAATTTCAGAAGAGGAGTTAGGTTTTGTTATTGTGGGTTAGTAGTCTTAATTGGATACCCTCTGTATTTTTTGATAAGTTCTTATTTTAAGTGAATATGTAACAAGATCTGGGATGTAATGTGAGGTCCTTGTCAAAATAGAAAGTATGTATCATAGATTTCTAAATAGTCAAGCAGAGCAGCTAAGATATGCAAGAACCTTGCCCAACAACAACTATATAATTTTTGCTAACCATATGGTATTCTTTTTCCAATTGGAGAAATTTGATTTGGAATCATAGTATTCCAAATGGTTAGCTAATAGTTTATAGTTTATGTTAAGTATTTCATTTCTTGGTCTAAAAATCTTAGTAATTTAGAATTTGATAATATTACTGGAGGGAGAATAAAAAAGAAGTATATGTTAATTTTTTCCTTTGCTTTATGTCTGTTTTAAATAATTTTTGCGTGCAAAATCTGCCCTTGATGATTAGTTGTTTTGTGTTAAGAAAGCTTTAATGGTCTTTTATTAAGCATTATTAAACAATGATCTTTGGACTCTTTAATAATTTTGTTCTGATTTCCTATGAGGTTTTCCCAAGCAGTCAATCATTTTCCAAAGGGCCTGATTTGGTAATCATCCACTTCTCTGAATAATTATTCAATTTAGCTGGGTGCAGTGGCTCACGCCTGTAATCCCAGCATTTTTGGAGGCTGATGGAAGTATATCATTTGAGGTCAGCAGTTAAGATTAGGATGGCCAACATGGTGAAACCCTGTGTCTACTAAAATACAAAAATTTGCGGGGTATGGTGGTGCCTGCTTGTGGTCTCAGCTTCTCAGGAGGCTGAGGCAGGAGAATTGCTTTAACCTGGGAGTCAGAGTTTGCAGTGAGCCAAGATTGTGCCACTGCATTATAGCCTGGGCAACAGAGCAAGACTCTGCCTCAAAAAAAAAAAAAAAAAAAAAAAAAAGTCAATTTAGATATGTGTGTTTTACATGAGCTTTGTAGAAAAGAAATTAACATTTATTTCTGATGGCCTTTTGTACTCAATGATTTAAAAACAAAAGAAAAAAACATGAATTTCTTTTGCTATAAACATGAATTAGTTTATAGCAAGCCATGTAGTATTACATTGCTAAAATTTCACTTTGCCAGTCCTTTTATATAAGAGACATGCTGAAATAGCTGCGTCATGACTTTCAACCGTGAAGAAGATTTCACCATTGGATGGTGCCAATTTCTGTAAGACAAATTGGTGAAATTGAAGGACCCACCTGTGGTCAGCCTTTGTTTTTTATTTATACTGATCATGTATTCTTATTTTTGAGGTTTAGTTTCTATTAAAGATCACTAATGATTTTACCTTTTTTTCCTTTTGTTGAAATAATTGAGAATAACCAAATAAGAACAGGCAAAATCTATTTTTGAAAGTTTGCCATAGCAGGGGAGTCGTTACCATGATTTGAACTTTGGCAGAGACCCAAAGGTCGACAGAAGAGTGGAAAAGCTTCATAGAGGAAAAACAGAAAGCTTCAAGTATGCCTTGACTGGGGGCTGTTAGCCTGGGGGAGCTGTAGACAGTCTAACTAGAAGCAGGATATCCCATGTGATTGATTAGGATATTGGCTTTCTCTGTCCTGACTGATATTTGAAGTAGAGACAAAAAAGGTGTGAAGCTGTCAGTTATTAATCCATTTGTAGAAATTTCGGGCTTATTACAGGAGTTATTGTTTCTTTTCCTAAAATATTTGCTAGAGATAGTGGTTCTACTTCCTGCATGTTTGACTAGTAGATATTAAATACTTCGGCTTAGTAGATAATAGTTTGCCTTTCTGGCTGGTTATTCTAGATAACAAGTTGATTTCCTGAGCTGCAGATTTGTGAGTCAAACTTCTATTTTTATATACGGCCTAACCATTGTCCATTTGTTTATCTAGTCTCAGCTTTTATAAGTAAACTTAAGATATTGTTGCCTAAAAGTTAATAATAATTCTGGGTTGATGAGCAAAGTAATGGTTACAAATAAGTGCATCATGTTTTTAACTTTTAAAAATATGATTATTATACCTTAAGTTCTGGAATACATGTGCAGAGCCTGCAGGTTTGTTACACAGGTATAGACATGCTATGGTGGTTTGCTGCACTCATTAATCCATCATCTACATTAGGTTATTTCTTCTAATGCTATCCCTCCTCTGCCCCCCGCAACCCCTGACAGGCCTCAGTATGTGATGTTCCTCTCTCTGTATCCAAGTATTCTCATTGTTCATCTCCCACCAATGAGTACACCAAGGGTTAACTAAGAAAATGACATTGATCTAAAATGCATTTGATGTCTTTTGTATTTGTCATAGATTATTGAAATATTTGTTATCATTTGAATACCTATTGTCAAATTCCTGTTTTTCAAGACAAGACTTTTAAAAAGAATCTGACTCATTTTGATTGGCTTTGCAAGAAAAAAACAGCCTTCTTACCTTGGAAAATTTCTAGTCACTTCGGCTGATTATCTATAAAAGGAAGGTAGCATTCATGGATGAATAACCATGTTTATCTTAGATTTTGGTGTTTTATTCTTGAGGGTGATGTTTAAATGTCTCCAAAATCTGAGGAGAATGACATGCATTCATAAAAGTATTTTTGCCATTTATTGAATTTCTTTTGTGTAGTAGACAATTTCCTACATTTATATATATACTTTTTTCCAGTGACATCTCTAGTGAGTAGTATACGTATACTTATTTTTTCACATGAAGAAAATGAGATTCAGGGAGTCTCTACATTCTGATAAGCTAGGGAAAGAGAATTCAAAGTCCTAACTCCATTATTCTTTACAATCCCTCAAATGATGTGGTTTTATTTTGTCTACAAATTGTGTCTCTTGAAGTGAAACTATAAATTACATATGACATTGAATGTGAGAGCAACAGAAATTACACTGATCTGAAATAAAGCCTGATCCTTGCTTATGTCCCTGAACCACTAATGACACAACTACTCGGATTCATAGAATCATTTGGGAGGGTAACTTGGACTTCAAATAATGTTAGAAAAATATAATTAAAGAAACAACATAGGAAGTTAAAATACAAAACCATGTTTAATTTTTGCAACCCATTATCATAGTTTAATAAAATTTAAACACTTTTAAAAAGTAAATAACAGAAAAATTAGAAACACCACAAATATACATATTAGGGGAGTAATTTGATAAGAATTATGCATCCATACATTGAGTCATCATGTGTTAACTGAGCATCATGTTTTAACTTGTTATATTTAACAAAAATTCATTAATAAAATCTGTTAGGGTTTTTGATAAACAAAAAAATAATTTTTAACTTTATCTGCATATTTAAATACTGATTGCTTTATGGTAGTATTGTCTATAATATTGTAGCACTATATTTACCTGATTTTCAGTTGCAAATATGAATAATTTCAATTTTTTTCACTCAGTGCTCCAGATAAAATGAATGTTCCTCCTTTCAGCTTTGTCATGATTGAGCATTTGTAATTGTTTAGAGCGTACGCCTGAATTGAACCATTGTGTTCTGGCAATAGTCACTGTCAGTAGTCCAAGTGAAAAGTAGTGTTAGCTGGCATTTTTGTGGTTTTCATCACTCTTGTATGGCAGATGAGTGTTCAACAAGAAGCTCAGCCTACTAGCCTGATAAATGACATATTCATTTCTATCTAGAAATGCTTTGCCACCATACTTTTACATAAAATACATATATTAGCATTATAATTTAAAATGTCTTTAAGTTTAGCATGATATATTTGCATTTGCTTTGTTTGTTTTCTCTTTGTATTCAAAATATATACGTTGTTTTTCTTAGATACTCTCATCTAGCACATTATACATAACTAAAATTTTCACGGAATCATTCAGATTGTATGAAAAGGTGCATTTTAACATTTAACTTCTGTCACTGAATCCTATCTGTAAATGATATTATAATTCCATTTATATTTTGCATATTCCTATGTTGTATTTTATCATTAAATATTAAAATTTATAAGACAACCTTCTAAACTATAACATAAAATGCAAAAATTTAAAACCTCTCATTTAATATTATGTAAATAAGTTATAGCAATGATTTTACAATTTCAACAATAGAATCTCCAGAGACTCTTCAAATTCTACAGACAAGATTTAAGTTGGTCAAAATTACAACCTATCAACAATTGATTTAGTATTTATTTGGTTTTCCTTTTCTTCCAAAATGGGTTTAGCACTTCAAATTACAATGTATCTTAAAAAAAATGACTGTGGTAATAGCGTTACTACACACAATAAGGGAAAAGTTTCCAGGTCTCTGAGTATGCTTTGTGTTTTACTTTATTTTCAAAAGAAGTAGAAGCCTGGTTGGACCCTCTTTTCACCTTGTTCTCTGCATTTCAGATGTTCTCTACATTCAATTTCACATAATGACTTCAGAAAATGTGTTTTAGAAAAAATGATAACTAAAAGTATGTTGCTTAACACAACGTCTTGTAATGTATTTACTTATGCCCTTATCTCCCATTAGAACTGGTGTCTCAAAGGCAATATCTATATCCTGCACATATTTTATTACTTCTGGCACAGAGGCTTTAATAATTAAATAGGTTCTTTTGGCTGAATATTTATATATATCTAAGTATCTGGTCTTTTGATCTCGTATTATGGGAGAACTTTCCAATACTTCATCTTTTTCCTACTTTAAGATTTGATTTTCCTCCATATTCTCATAGGAATTCTTTGCATATTATAATTCTAAATTCTGGTGTTCCTCCAAGTTTCTGTTCTCAATGCTCCCTGTATATGATGACTACCTTAACAATATTCCCAGTCCCAGCCTACCCAGAATACTATCTTCAGAATCATACATACACGCACATGCACACGTGCGCTCACATTCACACATAAACACACACATATTTTCTCCAATTGTTATAGGCACTTTATTTATTTATTTATTTATTCAAGAAGATCCGTTGAGCGCCTACCTCAAGAAAGCATGACAGTCATCACTCAAAATTAACAAGACTAAAAGAAAACGGTTTTTGATTATTCCTACTTCTAATCACAACAAAAATTTTTTAGTCTTTCCTATTTCACAAATTATCACACCATTCATAACTTGAACACGTTTTAAAATCACTTTTTGACCATGATTACATACATACACCGTAGTATTTACCCTTTTAACAGCTATAAGTGTTCTGTTCAGTGGTATTAAAGACATCCGCAATGTTGTGAAGGCATCACCACTACCTGTCTCTGCAACTTTTCATCTTGTAAAACTAAAACTCTGTCTTCATTAAGCAATAACTTCTCATACCCTTTTCTTGGTCCACCCTTGCCTTTTGCAACCATCATTCTAATTTTCATCTCTATGCTTTTGACTGCTCTATTTTAAACAAGTGGAATTATATAGTATTTGTCTTCTTGTGACTGGCTTATATCGCTTAGCATTATGATCTCAATGTTTAACCTTGTTGCATATTTTAGAATTGTCTTCCTTTTTAAGATGGAACACTATTTCCTTGTATTTATGTTTCATACTTTGTTAGCCAATCTCTGTCAACAGACACGAGCTGCTTCTACATTTTAGCTATTGTAAGTAATACTGCTGTGAACAGGGTTGTACAAATATCTCAAGACCCCATTATCAGTTCTTTTGGCTATATACATAGAAGGGAAACTGCTGGATCATAGACCACATTATTTCTGATATATGCTCAGGCTTGTATTCTTCTCTGTCTTTTTGGTAATTCTCGTACTGTCTGGAATACAATCCTTTTGTAATCTATGATCACTCCAATTGTAATCTCCAAACGAATATCTCTACCTTCCCTCTTGTTTTCCAGTTTTCTTTATATAGAGCAATCATAGTAAGATTTTTGCAGCATCAGTGTAGTAAATTAATTCCATCCTCTCAAAAATGACAAATGGCAACAAAAACAATCCCAAATTCTTCATAATCTTCTACAACGCAGGTATCAAAATATTGGGCTCCTGAATTTTACATGACCAAATATGTGTATCTATATCCTTTGCCCAGCATAGAATTTCCTGTATCTCATAGAAATACAAAGCAGTTTTCTCTTCCAGGACATTGCCAAGATTTTTTTTTTTTTAATTTATGGTGCTTCTTTATTTGTTTTCAGGTTGGAAAGTCTCTCAAATGTTCACATGCCTGACATTTCTCCTCATTTAAATGCCATCTCTAATGTCACTTTTTCATTATTTATTCCTCTCATGATCGTAGGAAAGGACTCACCTAGTCACTTTCACATTATGCCTAATCATATTACATTTTCTTCTTATTATCACTATGTGAAGTTATCCTATTTATTTGTTTGTTGATAGTAAATTAGAGATAGAAGATATTGAAGCATGTGCTTCACTGTTAGCAATTTCTAATAGAATAAAACGGGATGCAAATATTTTTACAAGGACAAAATATGTAAACAATCAACTAAGGTTTTCCATCTTATTAGAATCTGGCTTGATTATATGAGGTAGTCAAAAATCATAATCAACCAGGCTACAATAAGAAAAAATTCCTTCTGTTATATTAAATTATAAGAGAAAAGCTCTCCAGACAAATACTATGATACTTTGCATTAAATATTTCCTTAGCTGTTTACCATGTAATTCAAGCAGAAGCTTTGTTTCCAATCTGGCAGTAGAAAAGCATATCCGAACATACGTGCAACTATGAACACAGACAGAATACGTTTGTAACAAAGGTTTAAATAAAGTTAGCAGGTGTATAGCTGAAGAAAAAGAAAACTAAAAATATTTGAAGGAAAGAGAATTTGTGTTAGCTTATAGTGTTCTCTCCTTTCTTCCTTTCTTTCTACAGCATTTTAAAGAAATGGAAGGCTTAAAATGAAGATTGAGCAAGTCAATGTTTGTGTCAGCTGAGGAAGAGTGAAGAGCAGAGCAAGAGGAGGAGTTAACCAGGGGGTATCTCCATATGAACCTTGCCATTAACTTAAATGAATAGTCCAGAACCTTTATCACACTCATAATTCACTTTCATATGGGATATATTTAGTTGTCTCTCCTGGAGAAATGATATTGCACCATACAAGTTTAATATAGCTTGGGCCCTGGTGGCCATTATGTTGCCACAGGTTTTTGGTTTTTGTACAGTATTTTGATTTATGATACCCTTCCTTTTAATAGAGGTTCATTATTTGTACATTAAGGCTGTAACTTGCTCCATCATAGGGGGACTTGTATTAATCAGGGCTCCTATATAGTTCAGTCTGACATTACTGTCCTTTTTGACAGTATTGCTCAAGCTGAGTAATTTGTTAAATGTGCAGGCCCTTTATGGCTTACCATGCACTTCAGCAGCTGGAGAAACATTTTCATTTTGATGCAAAATGACTCTTATGTGTCATTTCATATGTCATTTAGTCTAGGTGATATGCACTTCAATTTAACTAACTCAATATCATCTATTTATTTTTATTTTATAGAGCTCTTCTTCTTCAAAAAATCTGAAAATACAAAACTATGTTCTATCCCAAGCTTATTTTGCCACTTGCTAAGGAAGTAAATAGGCATAAACAGAATAATTCTATTATTTTGCCTTTAGCTCATAGTACTGAAAATTTCTTTTCCACAGATGGTATTTTATCAGAGAGAGAGAGAAAGAGAGAGAGAGACAGAGAGAAAGAAAAAGAGAGAGAGAGAGAGGTGTGTTCAAGACTAGATTCAATATTTATGAGCTTTTTAAAGTTCTGAAATTCCACACACTTTTAATTCATTGTAGGTGTATAGATATTATATTTTTATGTAACTTTATATATTTTGTTTCAGAACTCCATATGTCAAAGAGAAAAGAACAATTCTGATGAGATTTGTTTGCTAAGGAATATTAATAGCGAGTTTTTGATGAAATAATACCACTGTGCAAACTCTACTTAGTGATTTGAGATTTAGGGAGACTTTATTTGAAGTTTGAATTTACATAGTAAATTCAGGGAATATAATGCTTCATGTCAATATATGAAAGGTAAAATGATAACTAATAAGATGTCTTGGTTCAAGACATATATTAGCAATACATATTTACCATGCAAAATATTTAAGTCCTCATACTTGAATAGGTATATAGATTTTTCGAGAGGCAGGACAGGCAAATACAGATTAAAGTTATTTAATATTTAACATATTAAGGGTAACCACAGTCATAAGGGATTGAAAAGTTGGCTTTTGGAGTCTTATTAATTTGTATGGTTTCCTAATTACTGCTTAAAGTTTGAGCACAGCTTCCATTCAAAAGTCTTGTTCTTATTATTTTATTTTATTTCATTTTTATTAGTAGTATTTTTGATACAGAGTTTCACTCTTGTTGCCCAGGCTGGAGTACAATGGCACGATCTCTGCTCACTGCAACTTCTGCCTCCCAGGTTCAAGCGATTCTCCTGCCTCAGGCTCCCTAGTAGCTGGGATTACAGATCTGCACCACCACGCCTGGCTAATATTTTGTATTTTTAGTAGAAATGAGGTTTCTCCATGTTGGCTAGGCTGGTCTCAAACTCCTGACCTCAGGTGATCCACCCACCTTGGCCTCCCAAAATGCTGGGATTACAGGTGTGAGCCACCACGGCACTCCACTATTTTATTTTCCATTGGAATAATAGAATATATTCTTACTCCTAAGTGGGAGCTGAAAATGTGTACATATGAACATAGAATATGAAATAATAGATGCTGGAGACTCAGAAGATGGGAGGGGCAGATGATGATTTAATGAGTACAGTGTACCTTATTCAGATGATGGGTACACTAAAAGTTCTAGAACCTGTTGATTACATTAGAACTGTGCATATAAAAGGAGGAGACACAACCATTCTGAAAGAAATATTGCCAATTTTGATGCCCAAAGTTAAGGTCAATAAATACGAGCTGACAAATATTACTAAGTACTTTAAAATATCTATTACTTAAGGGGAGAAGTAGCAGAAACAAATACCAAAGGATTTATATGTTCTAGATTTTGAAATGAGTATGATCAGATTACAAAAAATGAACTATAAGTTGTTAAAAATGGGCAATAAGAAATATTATAAAAATTATGTGTGGACTGGGCGTGGTGGCTCTTGCCTGTTATCCCAGCACTTTGGGAGGCCAAGGCAGGTGGATTACCTGAGGTCAGGAGATTGAGATCAGCCTGGCCAACATAGTGAAAACCTATCTCTACCAAAAATACAAAAATTAGTCAGGCATGGTGGCACGCACATGTAGTCCCAACTACTCAGGAGGCTGAGGCAGGAGAATTGCGTGAACCCAGGAGGCAGAGGTTGCAGAGAGCCAAGATTTCACCACTGCCCTCCAACCTTGGCAACAGAGCAAGACTCTGTTTCAAAAAAAAAAAAAAAGAGGGAGAAGGAGGAAGGGAAACACAGGTTGGAAAGCGAACTACTGGATGCTATGCTTACTACCTGGTAACTGGATCAATCGTATCCCAAACCTCAGCAACTTACAATATACCCCTGTATCCCATGAATCTGAAATAAAGGTTGAAATTATTTTTTTAAAAATAAACAAATTACTTACATATACATCAACATAGATAAATGCAGAAACTCTAAGTAAGAGAAGACATATACAAAATAAGAACTGTTTATATGTATGATGATTCTATTTGTAAGACATTTTGCAGAAGACAAAACTATAAAAACAAGACAGTGACTTAGTGTTTGCAACTGGCTAATGGTGGAGGCAAGGGTGGACTGGTTGCAAAGAGCACAAGGAAATGATTTTTACTGATAAAAATGTTTTATATTTACATAGGGTGATGGGTATATGATTATGTACATTTACCAGAATACATTGACATGTCTACTTTTAAAAAGTCCAATTACATCTGTGTAAATTATACTCCCAAAAATCTGATCCCCAAAAGTTAAATATTTTTCATAGGACTAATATTCTTTTTACTACTTCTTTTTTCTGGGCTATAATTTTGTGAGGCTCTTTCATTTTTTATTTTTAATTATTATGGGTACATAATAGTTGCATATATTTGTGAAGTTTATATGATGTTTTGAAACAAGCATACAATGTGTAATGATCAAATCAGGGTAATTGGAGTATTCATCACCTCAAGCATTTATCATTTATTTGTGTTGGGATGAGTCCAAATCTTCTCCAGCTATCTTGAAATATACCATGATTCTTGTTAACTATTTTTGCCCTATTGTGTTACTAAATACTAAATCACATTTATTCTATCTAACTGTATTCTTGTACTTGTTGCTTTTGGCATGTACTTATAGTAGTCCCTGCTTTAGGCACACCTGATAAGCTCACTGTGAGAAAAATTGTAGGATAATCCTTTGTCTTTACAGATGTCATTATGTCATTCATATAATAGCAAACATCATGCGTTTATATCTTTAAATATAATTCTCACTTAGGAGTTCTAGTCTTTTCAATATTCAATTAATATGATACAATTTCCTGGTTGTATTAATGTTATATTAAGTGTAGAGTGTTAAAACAATAAACTAAAATAGTGTTTCTAATATTTACTACAAATACATTAACATCTTCACAAACTAACCAAAATATAATACTTGCTATTTGATAATACCAGAAAAAAGCAACTATCCAGTTCAACTTTTAGGTTTTATAGATGTGGAAAATTCACACAGAGCTATTAGACTATTTTTATAACACTTGGAATAGTCTTTGGAGACTAAAAGATGTGTATCCGAATTCAGTTCATATATTCACATGCTGTGTGCTTGATCCCTAAACATCAGTTCGTGCAATGTCTCTATGGCTTAGTTTATTCATAAGTTCCAGGTGCTTTCATTATATAACATTTCTCTTCAAAATTTACCATTGATATCCATATAAAGACTAAATCCTTCAATTTACAATATTGATCAACATACACTCAGACCTCAATTCTCATTCCAGGTTTGTTAATTTATTCAATCTCTAATAACTCTTCTATTCATAATACACACAGACATTTCTTATGATTTCTTTGATTTATTATTTTGTTCGTGCCATTTTCCTTACATTTTCTGCCAATTGTTTCTCACATTTCAGACATGCTTTAAGAAACACTGAAATCTAATATTCTTTAGAAAGCATTTCTTTGTGTTGTTTTGTTCTTATTCAAAAACTCAGCACTATAACCAGAAGTGGATATACCATGTGGCCAACAATGAGTTGGAACTCTATAAGAAGTTGCAGTCATTGCACTAACCCTGGGAAGGGCTTTAGCAATATGTTCACCTGATCATAAGCTTTGTACAGGTTTCAAAAATTAAATATAATAAACAAAATTTCTTAACACTGCAGCCTTTTCCACTGGAACTTTCATCCTTTACTTTTCACACCTTTAGCAGTGGGAATTTTGGGATTAGAAAAGGGAACATGAATTAAGGGTATATTTAGTTCAGGTTTAGTGTTGTTGTAGTCATTTTTTAAATTCCAGTTAAATTTATTTGTATTTTTAAATTGTCTAATAAAATTGTATAGATTTATGGTATACCTCAATAATACACACACACACACACACACACACACATATATGTATATATATGATAATAACCATAATCAGCATGTTATGCTATACATCTCTTACATTTATTTCGCTGTTTAACTGCAGTTTTATACCCTTTGACCAATATTATCCCAATCTACAACTCTGCAGCCCATGGAAACCACAGTTCTACTCTCTGGTTCTATGAGTTTGACTTTTTAAGATTCTGTATAAAAGTGAAATCATATGGTATTTGTCTTTCTGAGCCTAACTTTTTTCACTTAACATAGTGTCTTCCAAGTTGATCCATGTTATCACAAATGATACAATGTCCTTATTTTTTAAGGATGGCTTGTACTTTATTTTGTATATATGCCCTATTTTCTTTTTCTGTATATCCATTGATGGACACTTGAATTGTATTGTGAATAATGCTGCAATAAGCACTGGAGTTTATTGAATTGTATTGTGAAAATCGCTGTAATAAACATTGGAGTGCAGACATGTTTAACATATTGATTTCCTTTTCTTTGTATATATGCTCTGGACTGGGATTGCTGGATCAATTGATGTTCTATTTTGAATTTTTTTGAGGAACATCCATAATTGCTGTACTAATTTATGTTTCCACTAGTAGTATACAGGAGTTCTTTTTTTCCACATTTTTACCAACATTTATTTTGTTTTTTCACAATAGCCATTCTATCGGGTGCACAGTGACATCTGATTGTAGTTTTAATTTGCGTTTTCCTGATGATTAGTAATGTTAAAGCTTTTAAGATATATACCTATTAGTAATTTGTATGTCTTCTTTTAAGTAGTGTCCATTCAAATCTTGTCCTTTTAAAAAACATCAGATTATTTTCTTACTATGAAATTCAGTTGCTTTTATATTTCACATATTAACACTTTATCAGAAGTATGGTTTGCAAATATTTTCTCTTATATTTAAGTTGTCTCTTCCCTGTGTTCATTGTTTTCTCGGATGTGCGGAAACTTTTTAGTTTGATGTAATGCCATTGGTTTAGTTTTCACTTTGTTGCCTGTTCTCATGGGGTCACATCCAAACATCTTTGCCCAGATGAATATTATGATTTTTTTTCTCCTGTTTTCTTCTACTAGTTTCACAGGTTTAAGTCTTACAGTTAAGTTGTTAATCCATTTTGAGTTGTTTCTGTATGATGTCAGATAAAGGTCTAATTGCATTCATCTTCTTGGGAATATGTAGTTTCCTCAGACCATTTATGGTGAGAGCCGCCTTTCCTCGTTGTGTGTTTTGGCATCTTTGTCAGGAACCTACTGCTTGTAAATGTGTGGATTTATATCTGGTCTCATTAATCTGTTTCGCTGGACTATGTATCTGTTTTTATATCAGTGCTATGCTGTTTAAGTTACTATTGCTTTCTAATATATTTTAAAATCAGGTAGAGTGTAATGCCTTCTGCTTATTTTTTCTCAAGAGTTCCTTGGCTACTTGGTGTCTTTTCTTGTTCCATATGAAGGACAGAATTATTTTTTATTTCTATGGAAATGACATTGAACTTTTGATAGAGTTATTTTGCCACCTTGGTTAAATTTATTTCCAAGTAGTTTTTAAGCTATTATAAATGGAATTTTTTTCTTAATTTCTCTTTTGATGTAGTTTGCTGTTAGCATATAAAAATACTACTAATTTTGGTATATTGATTTTGTGTCCTGTGAGTTTAGTTAATTCATTTATTAGACCTAACATTTTTTTCTGGAATCTTTAGGGGGTCCTATATACAAGATTATGTGGTCTGAAAACAGAGAGAATTTCACCTGTTCCTTTTCAATTTGGATGCCTTTTATTTATTTTTCTTACTTAATTTTTCTTATTAAGACTTTCAGCACTATGTTGACTAGACATAGCAAATATGTGCATCCTTTATTTTATACTTGATGTTACAAGAAAATTTTTCGACTTTTCACCTTGAGGATAATTTTATTTGTTGACTTGCCATCTGGCCTTCATAGTACTGAGGTACATTCCTTTTACATATAATTTTTGAGAGTTTTTATTATGAAAAGTTGTTGAATTTTGCCAAATACTTTTCTGCATCTATTGAGATGACAACATGGTTTTGTTATTCATTCTGTTAAGGTGGTGTATCATATTTATTGATTTGCATATGTTCAACCATCCTTGCCTCCCAAGAGTAAATCCCAACTAGTCATGGTGAATGATCATTCTAATGTGCTGTTAAATTTATCTTCTTAGTATTTTGTTGAGGATTTTTGCATCCATGTTCATAGGAGATATTGGTCTGTAGTTATTTTGTAAATGCAACTGCATTCAGCTTTGGCATATAGGTAATGTTGGCCTTGTAAAATGAGTTTGGAAGCATTCCCTCTTGTTTACTTTTTACTTTTTATTTTTTGGAAGAGTTTAAGAATTGGTGTTAGTTCTTCTTTAGAAGTTTAGTAGAGTTCAGCAATGAAGCATCAGGCCTTGGACTTTACTTTGATGGAAGACTTTTTATTACTCGTTCAATTTTTTTGTTTTTTATCAGTCTGTTCAGATTTTCTGTTTCTTCATAATTTATTCTTGATAGGTTGTATGTTTTTAGTCATTTATTTATTTTTTCTACGTTATGTTATTTGTTGGCACATAATTGCTCATACTTTGTTCGTAGTTTGCAAACATGAAACTGTTCACTTACATTTTTAGCTAAATTGTGACTAGTTAACTAGATGTTATTAGTGCCCATGCTGTGGACTCTTCTGCCACTTTGACATGGAGGTCGATAGTCAGAAGTTTTGTGAGAATGTGCCTTATGTGGGTAGTTGAGGTGAAAAAAAACAAATGTTTTAAGTTCACAGACACAGATGTCAATCTGTGAAAAATTCTTTCAGATCATTTATTTTATATGTGATGACAGCACACTAGAGATCTTCTGAAATTTGACAACAATCCCCAACTCTTACAGTGTTATCAATAATAGATGAAAAAATAAATCTGTCAATAAAAAATCTTTCCAAATCTAAGATATTTTTACTTTCTCTATAAAAATGCTGTTACAAAATCTTTATCATATGGAAAACATCAAGGGCAATATAGCCAAAAATGCATATAAAATGTTATTATAGCTATGTGTCCAGCAGACCTTTAATAAACATAAAAAGATATGCTTCTTCATTTAGTAATTTTTGTGATTGTTTAAAATATATAATTAGTCATGACTCCTTTTGACTCTCAAGATAAATATTCATGTTTTAATCTAG
Organism: Sapajus apella; assembly: GCF_009761245.1. Classification (NCBI taxonomy): domain Eukaryota; kingdom Metazoa; phylum Chordata; class Mammalia; order Primates; family Cebidae; genus Sapajus; species Sapajus apella. Next base: position 24,135,530 of record NW_022436948.1, on the reverse strand, counting down.
TTTTGTATTCTTAATTTTGTATTTTTTTAAAGTGGTTCTCCAAAGTGTATAGGCTTCTATTCCTATAAATCCTGGGTATGTCTTTTTTTTTTTTCTTTTATGTCTTTATACCATCTAGTAAATAATATCTTTGTATCCTTTCTTTTCTTGCTTAGTATTAAATGGACAAGGATAAATGTATATTTAAATCCAAGTAATTAACCAAGGATCTGCTATGTGCCAAACATACACTAAAATCATTCTCATATGGTTTGCTTAGTCCTACAACAAGCATATTATAATTCCCATTTTAAAGACAAAGAAACTGAGACTCAGTGAGTTGAACTGTGTTCCAGTATCACAGAAGAAGGGTGTCACATGGAATAAAGAATGGCAAAGCAAGTAATAATATATAACATTTTTTATTTTTTAAGAGTTCAGTATGTACCAGATGCTACACTGGATTCAGATCACATTTTTAAATGCCCATTCTCTAGTAAATGACATGCAATTTTAAACAAATAAGCATATTGACATCACAAGTACTCTAATAGAACTACCTGCAAGGCATAGTAATGGTATAAAGACTAAGGTATTTAGTTTAACCTAGGGATTAAGTTTAGAAAATGTGTCATATTAGTACATTTTGTGCACTATTCCTATAATATGAATAAGATTTTAATGAGTATGGAGTTGAAAATTATCAAATCTAACAAAGGACACAGCAAAACTGTGTTAGGCCATAGGGTATATTTTGAAATATTGAGCTTCTTGGCTATAAGAGCAGAGTGTAAAACTTTGAGTGTTATTAATGATGTAGGAGCAGAAATGAACAACAACTTGGAGAATATTGGGCCGGATATAGTCAACGAAAATGAACAGCAAAGAGTTACAGTTTTGGCCAAGAAAATTGGTGACAGAAGTAATGGACTCAGAAAATGATGTCACCCTGTCCATACTCTTAGGGAACACATACAGACAAGCATGAAACAAAGAAAATGGGCAACGTGGGTCCTCATTGTTATGAACTGAATCCCAGGTAAGTAAGAATGTGACTTATATCCAATAGTACTGGTATTCTTACAGGAACAGAAAGGGTGGCTCATGCCTGTAATCCCAGCACTTTGGGAGCCTGAGGCAGGTAAATCACTTGAGCTCAGGAGTTTGAGACTAGCTAGTCAACATAGTGAAACCCTGTCAGTACTAAAAATACAATTAGTCAGGCATTGCGGCACGTGTCTGTAGTCCCAGCTACTTGGGAGGCTAAGGTGAGAGGATAGCTTGAGCCTTGGAAGCAGAGTTTGCAGAGAGTGGAGATTTGGGGATTGCACCCTGCACTCCAGCTTGAGTGACAGAGTGAGACCCTGTCAAAAAAAAAAAAAAAAAAAAAAAAAAAAAAAAGCAGGAAGAAACACCAAGAGTGCACACACATAGAGGAAAGCCAGGTGAGGACATAGCAAGAGGGCAGCCATCTGCAAGCCAATGAGAGAGGCTTCACCAGAAATCAATCCTGCTCACACCTGGATCTTTGTCTTCCAACCTCCAGAACTGTAAGTATGTTTCTGTTGTTTAAGCCACCCAATTTGGGGTTTTGTTATGGCAGCCTTTGACGACTAATACACTTATCATAATCATTCTTTTTTTTCCTATATATATATTCATAATACTGTTTTATAATCTCTAAGATACACCAATCTACTAGATGCACAACACGACTTTTACAATTCTATGGCTTTGATTGACATGCTGAATAAGAATAAGCTAAGAGGGAGAAAAAAAGAGAATGGTAACGGGCGCATGTCAGTTGAATCTTTCCTTATTGCCGTCGATTGTTTGGGCTCCTATCACAAAGTACTGTAGACCAAGTGGCTTGCAAACAGCATCAATTTATTTCTCATAACTCTGGAGACTGGGAAGTCCTATATTAAAGTGCCAGCAGATTTGGTGACTGGTCAGGGCTTACTCCATAGTTCACCACTTCTTGCCTAGTCCGCATGTGGCAGAAGGGTGAGGGTGCTCTCTGAGGTATCTTTTATAAGGGCACTAATGGTATTTATTAGGGTTCCCCCTAATCACTTCCCAAAGGCCCCACTTATACATATTATCTCACTGGGGGTTAGGATTTTCAACACATGGATGATGGGGAGACACAAACTTTTAATTCTCAGCACTTATTTAAATGGAGAAAAAAAATTCGTCTCTTGGAGCCCAACGTTCATCTTAGTAACCAAAACTCCATCTAATAACCCAAGTTGCAAAAGAGTTTGAAGAGGTCACATGAACTCCATGAGGTAATGGCCTTTAATTTCTTTAGTATGGTGTCCTAATGACTATGGTAGTTTCTGGAAGGCAGTAACTATGCCATAAACATAAGCAAACAAATGAACATTTGAGATATCTTGTCTTCTGCCTAAAAAGATCATCTGATTGTCAAGAACAGGGAAGAATATTTGTGTGTGCCATTAGCAGTAGCATATATGCATTTCCTTACTGCTCTTTAATTTTAAACAGCATTAGATATCATTATTCAATCATCACATATACCTAGGTACTCAGGGTGGACAAGACGACTACCTATTGAAAATCTCTTACTCATTTTATGGAAGATAAAGTCAAGGCGGCCTAAAGAAATGAGTTGTTCACAGCCATATGACTAGTTAATGGCAGTCCTCAGAGAAGACTCCAGCTAGAGTGTACAGACCCCCATATCATCCTGTGAAGAATAGAAAAAGTGTGTATATCACTCTAATCCAAATAGCAGCATACCTCTCATTTATTCTCGTCTACTTAACTGGAAAATTACATTTCCTTATCTTTAGCTTGCCAAGCGTCCTTGATTCTCTCTCCAGCTTCCCAAATGTGTGGTAGTCAGGTGAGAATGACACTTTGCATTTGCAACCTTCTTGGGCTACTGTGGTATATATATCCTCATATATATTATAGCTTCTCCTTTATTAGCTTTCAGCTCTCAGCAATGCTAAGGAAACTACAAAGATATCATCGATAATTATTTGCTGATATTGACTGGGTCTCCTCAGCTCTAATATTTTTAGTATGTCTGAATAGAACTGTGATTTCTATACTATCCCACAGGAAATGTCACTCAATAGATTTATGATGCTGTTCATTTCCTCTGTTATTATTTATGTCAATCGTAGTGTAAAGATCTGTAGGGTGACTACTGGCAGAAAATTTCTACTTACAGTTTGATTGTAGCAAAAGTATCAGCTATACTTAGAAGAAAATGTACATGTTTCGAAGAATGTGAAACCAAATAGAACTTTCTATACGTAGGTGATTAACAAACATAACATGTATAAAATCACACAGCAATTTTAGTTCTGAGTTATGTATTTGCCAGGATTTTTGACATAGATATTTTAGATTCTCCCTCTAAACAAAGGATATAACTTATCTTAATATGAAAATTTTGAAATATTAAACAATCTCACGAGTGAAAGAAGGAAAAATTTGGGCAAAACCTTTCTTTTTATTTTACTCTTTAGCACTGCCATTTGAGAATGCAAATTTGGATAAATGTGTGTTCCCCATCTTTGTGCATATCACCAGTAAGTCCAGAGCTTAATGGAGGTCAAGTAGCATATAGTATCAAAGAATCATTCTATATTATTTCAACAGAATCAGTAATCAGAGAATTTAATATATTACAGGAATGCAAAGGGAAAGTATATTCAGCCTTTCTAATCAAATCAAGTAGCTATCCAAACCCAGTGGAACATGGCTTTCTCCCTGTACGTAGTGTTCATTAAGGTAAATTAATAGTACTCAGAGCATCTCTCATAGACCTGCCATATATATGTATACATATCATGTATGTGTATATATCCATCAGATGTACATGCATATATATATTTATATATATATATATCTCCATCCATAGATATGTTTTATATATCTATATAGCTTTACAGCATCCATAGATATGGAGATATATATATATATATATATATCCATCATAAAGAAGAAGCATCTGGAAATCCAGCATTCCATTCCAAGTGGCAAGGCAAAGAAAAGAAAAAAGAAAAACAACGGAAAACCAAAGTAAGGAAAATAAAAGATAAAAAGTGATATCTCTTTCTATTTCCTGGAAATTAATGTTGACCACTGGTTCAAAGATTAGGGAACCAGGCCTTGGTGTAGGAAGAATTCAACTTCAGTAGAGTGGGAATCAGTGACTAACCTTATGCCAGGAGATAAAAGCTGGACTATTGACTTAATTGGGAAATTTGACTTTTACAAGGGTAGAAAATGGACATGGAGGGGAATATGCATCTTCCTTTTCAGAAATATGAAATTATGTTCTTTTTAATGTTTTTTTCTAAGACAGGTTCAAGGAATTATATCATTAAAGAAGTTGGTGAATGTAATATTATTTATTACACATCATAACTATAATAAAATGCATACTTGTTCTCTGTCTGGTCCTAACTCCAAATGCTGGATGCCAAGAAGTATTTATCTTACTGAGATTTATTTAGACTGTGTTGCAGGTATAATCTCTCATCTCCCCATGACCAATCTTCTCAAATCATATGCCCCAAATCGACTCAGTTTTTATGTCTTCAACCAAACTCAGAATATGTCTTCAAAATTCTACAGATGTAAATTCTAAAGAAGTCCTAAGACTGTATTTATGTATCTGAGTAATATATGTCTTAAATCCACATATTCAATGCTTTAAGCTGTAACAAGCCTTGAAATCCTGTATATATGTGTGTCTATACATGAACGTGAAATAATGTCAGTGAACACTGACGTGTTAAGGTAAAGACAAAAGATGCTAAAACCAAAAGTATACAGATCAATTCAAAGTTCCACAATAAAGCATACAGAGTAGAGCTGGCTAAAAGCATTAAAAAATGCATATGCTCTGGAATCTATGTGAACATACATCACTAAGAAAATTTATCCTTTTGAGTTATCAATAACTTGTCATTATATTTATTAAAATGTGTGCATTATTTTATGTATCTATTTTGATTGTCTCTGAAACAAAAAAAAAGAATGCTACAGTATGTGATTTACCAACCTTTAATCAAGCAATAGCATTTCTACATGTTGATTAGAAAATACTACTAAATTGTGAAACCTCTCAAAATATCTAATAAAGTATATGTTCTGAGAGAAGCATTATCGTTTTAATGTATATAAAATTTATTAGATGATATTTTAAAATATGGCTGTAAGCACATGCTACTTTGTTCTGAAATTATGTCAGATAAATTTTGAGAACCCTTTTTTAATAAGTTAAAAGTAGATAACATAAAAATTTCTATTGAAAATACCTTTGATTGTATTTCAAAGCAAAAGTAAAAGGTAATACAAATAAACTTTACATTTTAGAAGTCACACAGTGATGTATAGAGTTGCAGAGCCAAAGAGAAGAATTGAACAGACTTCATTAACAGTTTCAGTGCTCCTATCCGTTCTGTTTCCAAGCTATAATAGAAAAATTAAAAACAGTAACAATTTATAGATCTCAAGGAAAGACAATATTCTTATACTTTGGGTAATGTGCTCATGATATTTAAGAAAAAGAAGCAGCAGTAACAGGCACTGGAGGAGGCAGGTTTATTCTGTTAGCTTGCTGGGGCTTTGTCCTAGTCTGCTTTCTGTGGCTTTTAACAGAATATTTGAAACTGGATAATTTATAATGAAATAAATTTACTGAATACAATCATGGAAACTGAGAAGCCCAAGGCTGAGGGGCCACATCTGGTGAGGGCCTTCTTCCTGGGGTGTACTCAGAGTCCTTAGGCAGCACAGGTCATCACGTAGTGAAAGGGTAGAATTGGGCTAACATGATAGCTCAGGTCCCTCTTCCACTTCTTGTAAATCCACCAGCTTTCCCACTAGTTCATTAACCCATAAATCCATTAACCTATGAATGGGTGAATCCACTAATTAATCTATTTGTGAGGACAGAGATCTCATGATCCAATCACCTCTTAAAGGCCCCACCTCTCAATATTACCACACTGGAGATTAAATTTTTGTGCAAGTATTAGAAGGGACAAATGTTCCAGCCAAAGAAGGCCTCCATAATAAAACATCACAGACTGGTGGATTTAAAAACAGAATTTTATTTTCTCACAATATTGGAGGCTAAAATTGCGAGATCAAGGCATCAATAGAGTTGGCCTCTTTCTTTGGCTTTTAGATGGCAGTTCTCCTGTTTTTCCACATGGTCTTCCTTCTGTGCTTGTCTTTTTCCTAATTTCCTTTCCTTATAATGATATTGATCATATTAGATTAGGGCCAATGCTGAAGAACTCATGTAACCCTATCTCTTTAAATATCTTTTCTCCGCATAAAGTCACATTCTGAAGTACTGGGAATTGAGATTTCAGTACAAATGAATTTGGGGTGACACAATTCAGCTCATAATAGGGGTGGTGGGGACTCCAGGTTTGGGTCCCCTTCCGCAAACACTCCCTTCCTGAAAGCCGTTTTTCTCTCTCCTGGATTTCCCCTCTGGAGTCCCCTTCCACACTCTCTCATGGAAGCCTGTCTTCCCTTCCTAAACTCCATCTCTCTCTATTCCCTTCCACTCACTGTGGAAGCTGCTTTTCTCTCCTGGATTCCATCTTTCTGGATTCTCTCACTTAGTATGAGAGTTAGCTGTTTCTTTCTCTCTCCTCCTGCTTCTCCCTCTTTTTAAAAAAAATCCCTTTCTACAAAAAAAAAAAAAAAAAAAAATAAGGCGGTGGAGAAAGGGTGTCAGGTGCTCTTTGACTAAGAAACAACCTCACAGAACCAAAACGCCTTACATGGATTTATTATTGAAACTGTAGCAGTGAACAATCTCTTTACCCTCCAACCTCTTTGTTAAAATACATGAAAATCACAAAATACTTGTTGGGATTAGATTTCCAGTTGATAACTTACAGCATTTTATATTCACAATAATATGGTTAAAATAAACCCATTTCTGAGTTTGCAGAAATAACTGAAATATGAATTAAGACATGATTTTGATGAACAAAGTAAGTTTCATGGTTTACTGACATCATGCATGGAATTCTGCCATTTCAGGTTTTTTTAAATCCTTTTTCTATGTATCTGCATTACCATCCTAATGGTTTCATTTTTACAAATGAATGCCACTTCGATATACCTTCTTTGTCAATATTTTTAAAATAGATTTAATATTTTTAATTAAATATGCTATTTAAAATATTAAATAGTTTATAATGTTTTAATCAGGAAAATAGACATGTTTTTAAATGTGAAACATTAGGACACATTATATAGTAGGTATTATGTTAAGCATAAGAAGTATACAAATAGCAAATCTGCATTTCCTGAATTTATATCTGAGCAAAGAGAGAAACAAATTTATTATTTATCATAATTAACCAATTAGTGAATACAGGTTAATATGACCATATATAATAGGAAGATTTATAAGATAACTAGGTTAATAAATATATATAAAATTGAATATCATATAGCTGAAAAATTGCAATTTTAAGAAAAGTATTAAAATTTATTCAGGGGTAATCTAGAGACATTCAAGTACACTACATTGATCTATAGGGTGTAAAAAATGCTAAGCTTACTTAAGTAAATAGCACTATAGTCATGTTGATGTCTCTTCTGACAACTTGTATTCATTCAACCATGGTTCATTGTTTATTAAGTCTTTATTTTATATAGCAATCAGGTTAAAATTTTAATTACATGAGAGAGCATGCATTTTAGTATATTTCAAGTAATTAAAAGTTAGAATAGTAGCACTTATCTATTAATATTACCATAAAATCTTGAAACTTTTAAAAACAATTATGCCGCAGAAGAATTTGACTTCTATATAAATGACTACTCTCTGCACCACGAGGTGATGATGAAATGTTTGAAAGGATGAAAACGATAAGTGAATATTTTCTACTCATTAAACTGCATGTTGTAAAGCTGCTTTCTATGAACCTCTTTCATTAACTGATGAAGGATAAAAGAATATCACATTTTCTCCTATGAATTATAAATTTTGCACTTGTTCATTTTAAATGGTCATCAGAATATGAGGTATTTTATCTTGTGTAGCCTAAAAATGCTAACTTTACCTCATCCTTGGCAATGAAATGATGAAGGAAAATGAATGTAATCAAGGGTAAATTCATGCTAAGAATTACTATTAAATCTAGAAAGGCTGAAATTTAATAAAGTAGCAATGAGGCTGTTTTGTGGATTGTATGTAAAAGAAAAGTTTATGTCAAATTTAAAAATGAATACTGAAGTCTTAACTTTTGCATTTTTAAACACAGATTTTGGATAGAATAAATAAGTAATTTTTAAAAAATCAAATGAAGTATTTGGCATTAGATTTATGGCCATATTCACAGCAATGCAGGTCTTGAGCTTAATCCATAGATGTGAATTTAATATTACAATTAGGAACTTGGCTGGGATACATTTAATTCAATTTTATAGACCCATGAATTTATGCCATTAAATATACATGATAAAAATATTCATTTTTTAAAGAAGTAATACCTAACACAAAAAGTTTTAGAAATTGTTCATTGAGAATTTTTCATCCAGACATTGAAAAAAAAAATGTATGAAAACATTGTTAAAATGGGGTGTCAAGAAATGATATCTGGCATAAAATAAAACAAGAAGAAATTAAATCTTAACTTGTGCAAAAATTATAATTAAAACTAGCTTCATAAACTAAATTTTTTAAAATAGAACTTTGATGAAATTTATAAGCTTTCACTTTCCACTATGGTGAAGGAATAGGGACCAATTTACTCTCTTTAATTGAACAACTATAAAATCAGATGATGCCAGAGGATCAGGAGGTCATGAGTTTGAGACCAGCCTGGCCAAAAGGATGACACACTGTCTCTACTAAAAATACAAAAATAAGCTTGGTGTGGTGGCATGTGCCTGTAGTTCTAGCTACCTGGGACGACAAAGGCAGGAAAATTGCTTGAACTCAGGAGCACCACTGCACTCCAGCCTGGGTGATAGAGCAAGACTATGTATTGGGGAAAAAAAAAAATCAGTCAAAACACAGGAAACAAAGATTTCTCAATGTTGGACAGTAATCAATGTAGAAAAGTAATTCCTAAGAGAAAGTGATAAAACAAAGGAAATCTTATGATTACTTGAAATTACTTCCTAAAAAGAGTGTCTATCCATCAGCGCAGGGAGCAATAACATTAGCATTAGAGTTCTTGTGAAGCTGTGAAGACAGGGGCCACAGAAAAGAGAGATCAAAGTGACCAGAAGTTTTGGGTCAAAGAAAAGAATGCAGGAAGTGTATCAAGTGGAAGCCAAAAAGAGAGGAGTTTCAAAGGCATACAATAGGGTTTTCTCAAAAATATGAGTATATTAAAATTAACAAATAAATATGTTAAACATCTATTGTAAATACAATGGTTATGCTTCTGTAGGTAGATAAAAGCATGAACCTGATGAGGAAAAACAAATGAAAAGTGTTCAAAAAAATATAAAGTCAAATTTCTGGGGAAAAAACAAAATATCTAAAACAAAAAATATAATGAAAGAGAATAACAAATTATATACTATAGAACAAAATAAGATCAGTGAGTTGGAAGACATAGCTATATTAATCATCCAAAATATGGCTGGAAAACTGTCATATTTTGAAGAACAAAAGAAATCACAGAAACTTAGCGACTTATGGAAGACCTTATTCAGTTTAATGGAATCCTGAAATGAGAGGAGAAAGAACAAAGGAATAGAAAGCATAGTTGAAATCATAATGGCTGAAAAGCTTTCAAACACAATGACAATTAAAAATCCGCATAAGAAGATTAAATATCAGAAGCACAATAGTGTAAGGAAAACCACACAAGGCCCATCATAATTGTTGAAAATGATTTAACGAATGGTTTAATGCTAGAAAAAAGCAATACATAACATTTGTGGCACAAATCTAAGAATAACAGCTGACTCCTTATCAGAACCCATGTAAACAAGAAGACAATGGAGTGAAATGGAATGACGTAGGTGTACCATCAAAGTACTAAAGAGAAAACAACAACATTCAAACTGCCCAAACTCATTTTAAAAAATGTCAAAAAAAGACATTTTTAGAGGAAAAAGCTGAGACATTTCATCACTAGTATACTTGCACTAGGGACATAGGCTGAGATAAAAATATCTACCAAGAAAGAAGTATGTAAGTCACCATGAATGGCAAATATGTGAATAAATTTAAAATATGTTTTTATTTTAAATAAATGATTTTAAAAATAATTTACTGTCTAAAACAAAATTAACAGTGCATTATGTAATTTATAACATGTAGAATTAAATTGTAGGACAATAGAACCAAGAACAATGGGATGTGGAAGGATAGTGACGATAATGCATAAAGTTTAAAATATACATGAAATGGCACAATTCTATTCAAAGTAGATTGTAAAAAGTTAAGGATATGTATTGTAAACCCTAGAGAAACCCCTAAAATAGACCCATGAGTAATATTGCTAAAGTGTCAATAACAGAGCTAAATTAAAATCATAAAAATACGGAAATCAGTCTAAAAATCAGTAAGAATAGAGAAAAGAAAACAAAGAGATAGGCAATGAGAAATCAAACAGTAAGTTAATAGATTTATTCCTGAATAAAAAATTAAAGATAAATGGTTTGTACCTGCCATTACCTAATTCATACCTAGCAGTCATATGTGGCTATTGAGACCTTGAAATGCTGTAAGTGGGAAATAGACATAGGATTTTGAAGACTTAGTATTAAATATAGAATGAAAAGTATCTTATTGATAATTACTTTCATATTTATCACATGTTGAAATTATAACATTTGGATGTGCTGGGTAAAATAAAATACATACTTTAATTTCACCTTTTTTTTTTTCTTTTTAAAATCTAGCCACTAGAAAATTTAAAAATTGCATATGGAGCTGATATTCAACTCTAATTAGGCAAACCTAGTTAATGTACACTAATTAAAAGGCATCATATGTGCAAGACCTGTGTGCTGAAAACTACAAATGTTGTATTAAAAATTAAAGGAGAAGCAATTAACAGAGAGATATTCCCTAGTAATGGATCAGAGGACTCCATTTATTTAAGACCTCAAATCTACCCAAACTGATACATATATAGAAGCAAAGCAATCCTGGTAAATGTCTTGGTAGATTTTTTTTTCAAAATTTAAGAAACTCATTCTATAGTAGGTATGGAAATACAAAGAACTACAACAGATTTTTAAAAAGAGGGTATTTTTGAAAGAAAATATTTCAATACCTAACCTTTACTTGTCAAGGTCTAATATACCTTGCATATATGACATTTGTATTTTCTGTAAAAAAGTATACATGATATATATATATATATATTATAAATATGAAAATATATACATATATATAAATATAAAAAATATATATGTAAAAAATCAAGAAAAAATGAAGGGTAGATAACATGGTTTTGACATGGTAAATAATTAAGTAAAACTACAGTATGCAAACATTTTTCACTAAATTAGTTTAGTTTACGGAAATATAATATGCTGTAAATGAATTAGTTTTTTTGTTTTTGAAAATCTTTGACTACTTCTGTTTTATGTTTTATTATGTGTATTGATATTTAACAAAAAGGATCATTAATAGTCCCTTAAAAGTCACATAAAATGCTGCACTTTTCAAAGTAAATGTCCTATTATAAGAAAGAGTATCATTGACATATGTAACTTTGGTATAATATGAATTTTTCTAATAATGAGAGCATGTATTTTATCTGAACACTCCTTTGTTAGAATGTTTTTTATTTGAGTGAGCATAATAAAGAAAGGAAATTATAGACCAGTAATTCTCAAAAGAATTGCCATGAATGTACCTATGCAACAATCTTGCATGATCTGCACATGTACCCCAGAATCTAAAGTACAATAAAAAAGGTAAAAAAAAAAAAAAAAAAAAAATTCTCTCCCTCTATATATAGCAAATATTTGCAAATGACCGTAAGGTATGAATCTTAATAATTGGAAAACTGTTATAAACTTTACAATGTGAAGTAGATATTTGTAAAGCTAACCTAATCCTGAGTATAGCCAGAAATGGTAGCTAAAGGATCATAAATAAAAATAGGCACTCAACTTGTTGGAACACCTGCACACACGGCATGTGCACATACATATACACACGCACACAAACATCTGGAACCCACAAAAACTACTTCTCTTCATACTTTCTTATTCTCTAAAATTCAAGACCACCAAAATTCTGTTGCACTTAATTGCCAAGGAGTATCTATTAACATTTCAGAATTACCAGTTTTGTAATTGTGTTTAGAAAATTGAAGACCACATCATCTCAGCCCAAAATCTCCTTAAACTGATAAGCAACTTCAACAAAGTCTCATGATACAAAATCAATGTGCAGAAATCACAAGCATTCCTATACACCAACAACAGACTAACAGAGAGCCAAACCAAGAGCGAATGATGAGTTTCTGTCCTTTGTAGGGACATAGATGACTCTGGAAGTCATCATTCTCAGTAAACTGACACAAGAACAGAAAATCAAACACCATATGTTCTCACTCATAAGCAGGTGTTGAACAGTGAGAACACATGGGCACAGGGAGGGAAGCATCACACACTGGGGTCTGTTGGGGAGGTCTAGGGGAAGGTCAGTGGGGGGTGGGGAGGTTGGGGAGGGATAACATGGGGAGAAATGCCAGGTATAGGTGACAGGGAGATGGAGGCAGCAAACCACATTGCTATGTTAGTACCTATGCAACAATGCTGCATGATCGGCACATGTACCCCAGAACCTAAAATGCAATAATAATTTTCAAAAAAGAATAAATAGAGGATATAACATATTTGCAGGTCTTTGTTTTTAACCCTCTTATAAGGAAATTTTTGTACAAACTTGATAATTCCTGTCTGTTCTATGGAATTCAGTGACCTTAATGTCTTTGCCTAAAATTTTATTTTCCTCTCCTTCTAGAGTAATGTCTTAAAATATACATGATTTTTGCTTTGGCTTTTATACTGCTGAATTACAAAGGTTTTAATTCCAGCCATAGCTCTTTCTTAACCTCTGAAGTTAACTTCCACACACTTGCGGGGGGGCTTCTCTTCATACCACACTCAGTATATTAAACATCTTTCATCACATACTCCTGGAACACCAGCCTTTTTCTTCATTGACCTTATCACATTTGTAGTTGTATATTCACTTTTGTGGTTATTTGATTTATAGTCTCCACAACAATTCTGCAAACCAAGTGAAGGCAACACTATTGTGTGTGAGTGTGTGTGTGTGTGTTTTCTTTCCAACATTTATCTGCCACTCTTAGCACATTTCCTGAAACACAGTTAACATTCAGAATTTTTTCTATTATGAATTAATTAGTTATGACTTTCTTTTCATCAAATAATGTTTAAAGTAGTCAGTAAGAAACATTCTGTCTTAAGAGAAAATACCAGAGGTCTTTGGTTAAAGGGCAAGTTAATAAATAATACAGTTAATAAAGCACACAAAGTTGTTTTAATATTTTAATACTTGCTTTAAGACTTTACAAGCAGGCTTTATTTCACTGGAAAAAAAACTTGTGCCTCATTTTCACTGACCTATAATAATGTCCTTTGAAATGTCACTTTGAAGCTCCTCCCATAAATAGCTGGAATGTTTCCTCATCTTTCATGTATGGTGTGTGGACCTGCACTGATTGTTCAGTAGATTGCAATAAAAGTGACAGAATGTCAAAGTGAAGACTTGGCTTCTAGGCCATTATGTCCTTTCTCTCATACCACCGGAATCTTGAAACCAGCCAGTAAACTGGTGAGGCTAGCCTCCTGCAGCTGCATGGGACAGCCATGAGTCTTCCCAACTGATCAGGCACCAGTTGATAGGACAGCTGAACACTGACCCATAAAACCAGCCAAACTCAGCTCTGTCCATCCCAGGGCCCAATTCTCCAGTCTACTCTAGGTTTATTTGATTTAACAATAAATTATTAAATCACACTTATTTGATTTAATAATAGATTATTAAATCACATTTATTTGATTTATTAAATGATGAAGTTATTGTTTGAAGTCACTGTGTTTTAGAGAATAGCACAATAAATAGCACCAAGAATAATACTAAGACAAATAAATTTTAAATGAATATTTGTTAAATGAATATAAAAGTAAACCGAAAGATATTTTGTATTTCAATATAATCTGGCTTCAGTCAGATCTCATTTGAATGGAAACAAGAAAATTTTATCTATGTATGTTTGAGTAACACAGAAGGGAGAGTAGTACATTTCTAGTACTTAGTGGAGCATTTAAAAATTCATAGAAACTAGTAAAAATGTATCTTCTCTCTCAGCACTCACTATCCTCTTCCTCCACATTTTGCTTCTCTTATCTGCCTGTCAAAAAAGCGTAAAAACTTTACCTAACCAAAAAACAGATAAATTGGCAGTAAGATATTGGAGATGGTAAATAGCATTATATCTTTGGTTTTATGTTCTCAAGAAATCTTCACAAAAGCAATGCCATGTCTTTTGGAATTTTTATTTCAACAATTATTTTTTATAAAAAGACAAGTAAATTGGAACATGAGTTATTTTATTTTTAGACTATCAGTGAGTTTAATCTTGCTATTGATATTAAATGTTGCTTTAGATTAAAAATAACAACTTGCAAAATCTTACAAAACAATAAACATTTTCTCTTTATTTTTTGTCATCATTTCCTGGGCTGCCTTTTTAAAGAAAAAAAAATAAAAAAGAAAATAATCACCAGAATATTTTTATATGTAACAGTTTTATGTAAAATACAGTTTTAATTTAACTGCAAGTATGTACAAGTGTGAAATATGTCAGGATAACATTAACTGACACTGCAGAATTGTTACTAACTTGTCCAGTGACTAAATAAATTAACCTAATATATTCTTAACGTTGAGTGCAAAAATCTTTGCATAGTGATCATCAAAGCACACATATACAAAAATGTCAGCTTCAATTCATCAGCAAGGTAAAGAATACAATCTATTCGATTTTATAGGTTGTCTTGGTTCATAAACACTGAGATGCAATCAAAAATCATTTCCAGAAATTGTTCAATTTTATGAACTACTATGCTTATGATCAGTTCATGAACATTAGGAGAATGCTTTTATGTTCAAAAGCATGTGTATTTGCAGCATATTTTGATAAATGAGGTATTAGAAAAGGGAGAGATCAAAGCACTGGAAAGAACAGGTACCACAGTCACCTAAGACGAGCTAGAATGTTTCCTCAAAATCTCATGCATGTAAGAGGATAAGAAACATATTTAAGATTTTTTAATACAAAACTGCCCCCTTGTCAACATTACATATTTAGTTAGTTTTTCCTGATTACAGTGACATATATTTTGACTGTCATAATAGCAGAAGAAAAATAATAAATTTAAGTATTTGTGATTATTCTGACTAAAATATCAGTAATTTCATTAATGATTTATTGTATCTTTCTAAAATATCTTTAATACAAAGTATTCAATTCTTTACATAGTCTACAATGTATATCTGTATAGGTGCATATATGTATATGTGTATATATATGCACTTATATATATTTGGAAGAACACTTAAGTATAGCAAAAAATTGATATATAGGCCGGGCGCGGTGGCTCAAGCCTGTAATCCCAGCACTTTGGGAGGCCGAGGCGGGTGGATCACGAGGTCAAGAGATCGAGACCATCCTGGTCAACATGGTGAAACCCCGTCTCTACTAAAAAAAAAATACAAAAACATTAGCTGGGCATGGTGGTGCGTGCCTGTAATCCCAGCTACTCAGGAGGCTGGGGCAGGAGAATTGCCTGAACCTGGGAGGCGGAGGTTGCGGTGAGCCGAGATCGTGCCATTGCACTCCAGACTGGGTAATAAGAGCGAAACTCCGTCTCAAAAAAAAAAAAAAAAAAAAAAGTGATATATATTAGGTTAAAAAGATTTATAAATATTGGTAATTAATAATTTTATAAAAATAAAATTCTGCTCTGCGTATTTGGAGGCACTTGGGAGAGTATTAAAAAACAAGACTACAAGCTTTGATAAAATAAGCTCTGATAATATAAATGATAATCATAATAAAGACAACAATTACTAAAATGTCATAGATTAGTATATGTCTCTAATTTATATTAAATATTTTAATTTTTATAAAATATATAGAGAAGCAGGAACTAAATTTTCCACATATTCAGGTAGAAACTAGAAGCAAACAGGCAAAAACCACAATATTAATAGTAATAACCTTACGCTAGAATGAATGCTTTTATTTCATGTTTAGAATATTATTTTTCTAAAAAAATACTTTTTATTTCTAAAAGTAGAAATAAAAAAATCAGTCTACCGCATGGGCTCACTGTGAAGATTAGATAAAATATAAAATAATCAGCACAGTATTGTAGCAGTCAATAAAATAGATTTTCTCATTAACATTATCAGTACTATTTGTATCATTTTTCATAGAATGCTTTATATTTTACCATAATGTTTTAAAATTAAATAATAGGCTCTTTTATGATTTCTTAATTTTTACAAAGCCCAAAGGTAAAATGTATTTCCATTTTCATTGCCTTTTTAAAAAATATCCATAGTATCTTGAATAAATATTTGTGATCATCACTACCATTTTATTTTTATTAATTGATTATTATTTGATCTTATTTTTATCATTTAATGGTTTATTTTGTATCTCATTGTAGGACAATCTCATTTTATCCATGGAAACAAGCCCATATATCAGTAAGAATTTTCTTTTGACTACGTTAAAAAAAATAAAAACAAAAACAAAAGAATTAGTTATCTCTCACTTCAATGAAGCATTAAAGTAGATTTCCAGGGTTAGCAGAGCCACTCTATTGTTTAATGCGCTCCTTGGTTCTGTCTGTTTAATAAGTGCCTTCAATCCAGGAGGTTAAACAGTGGATAATGGAGCTGCTTACTTCCATCCTGAAGGTCAAGTGGTTGTGAATGAAACAGGGAGAAACGTGGATGAAGGGGCAAAGGGGAATTTCCTAGGAGCTGACTCAGGAGGCAACCTTTTTCAGAGATTTCCTGGAAATCACTTCATGGTCTTTTTTTTTTCTTTTTTTTTTTTTTTTTTTTTTTTTTCTATTTTTTTTTTAAATATTCACCTGTAGTCTAAAATAAGTTTGAAAAATAAAAATTGGAAGGATACACGCATACCATATATAAATTGAGGAGTTTGTTACTAAATAAATAACAAAAATAAGTAGTATTTAAGCCACTGCATGTTCTGTCAAAGTAGAAAATAAGTGAGAAAGTGTCTTTACATAGAAGCAAAACCTGTGCAATGCAGACAGCTTTTCTATAAAAAGATTCATGAAACTGTTCTGCTCAGTAGAATTCCATAAAAATTGCAAGAGACGCTTTTCACAGTGTGCCTTCTTTAATTTATTTCTTTGGTAAGCTTAGCAACTTGTGGGTGGCATGAAGGAAGCCAAGATGTAACATTGTGTATCCATGAATCTGTGAGTAAAGGTGGTCAAACAAGTAGTGATGTTATTTTGAGATTAAGTAATCAGCTGAAAATTTCATTTTTCTACACTCTGGAGGTGTGTTTTAAATTTTACTCTGTGAGTTTTTGATTTGCTCAATGATATAGGACTTCAACATTTTGAATAGAGCCATATTATAGAACCTAAGCAGGTAGCTCAGATGCCCTGTCCACACATTCTGATTAACTGCTGCTCATACTGATATCTTATATCACGTTGTGATGGAAGAATGTTCCAGCAGTTTTTGAGTTCATTTCACCATATTTTAAGTTGTTTCATCAACTAGTGACTTGTTATTCTTAACAGATCTGGAATCTGAAAAACTCTTAGCCGCCTCTTCAAGGGCAATTATTGTTTGTGTGTTTTTATCAGTTTCAGTTAAACTACCTAGTCTTGGAATGGTCTCATTTAACTTTCTGGATAAGCATTTTTGCATAGTCCTTTGAACCTCTTGCCAATATCGCCATTCCTCTTGTCAATCAGCAATCTTTACCTTGCTGTTACAGTAAACATGACAATTACTGCTATTATTTAAAGCTACTATTGTTACTGGAAGAATGAAATTATCCTTTACTTGTTGTCTTCCAAGAAAAGAATTAGAATTGCTGTAGGTGGAATATTTTCTCTATTGCTCATTCTCTCATTCATTTAGGGACTCTAACATGCTTGGGGATATAATACCCCACTATAGAGATATCATAGTGAACAAGAGACTAAAAGTATTTGCTTACTTGTCTTGTATTCTCCCATAGCTAGACTATCAGCCCCAAGATACTTAGACGAAATCATTTGGATTCGTGACAAAGGCTACCAGAAAAGAATACAAAATTACTATGGCATTCTTTAGGTTAGAGAGTCAGAAAACCCCTTATAAGAGGTTAACATTTGAGATGCTATCTCATTTACCTTTCCCACATGTAAAGTTGAGAAGAAGGATTGTTCCAGGTGGAGAAAACAGGTAATGAAAAGACCCTATGGCTGGAAAGAATTCCGGTTTCCTTGGGCATAAAGTTGGCCAACCTGAGACCAGAAACCTGAGTGAGCCGGAGAGAAATACAAGAATGGTGGCTTGTTAAGATGTGTGATTACTTATCTAAGTGAAGAAAAAGTATTAACAAGGGTTGATAGGAACTGACCTGTATATTGGTCATTTACGATTAGTAAATGTGAAACTTTTGACCAAGGCTTAATTAGTGAAAAGTGCACGTCCATGGATTGGTTAATGACTAGATTGAGAGTGGAAGGAGGCCTGGATGAATTGGTAGAGAAAGAAGTTTGTAGCCTGGGCTGAGATCATTCCTTTTGGATGGGAATTGGATTTTCTAGAGTTGAATACACACCTACTTGATTTTAAATTAAGAAATGCTGTTTAGAAAAGCATGACTCTAAAAAGGAGAGTAAGGTTAGAAACTAGAAATGACCTTAAGAAAAACCAGCACCTTATGAAGGTTTGACTTTTTTGATAATTTCTTCTGTACTATGTAAAAATAAATCTTATTTCACGTGATTTAACAATTTCTCCTCCTTCAGAATCATTAATTTTAATTTAATCAGAAAATTGATAAAGCTTGATAATATCTTCTTAATAATAGTGAGATATAAGGGAAAAGCTATAAGAAAATGTGATTTTTTAATCACCCATGGGGAAAGAATAGTATTCTCTCCTGTGAAGTTGAACTGAATGACAATGAGGACAGTGAGAGGTGTTGCACAAAAGGTTAAGCATGAACAAGAGGATCAGTTGAAGCTGAGGTAACTACGAATAACTCAAGAAGGACATTAGATAAATTCTCTCCTTTCCCTACACTAGTTTGAAAAGAATAGAGCCAGTATGCTTACCTGCAATCATCTTTCTGTTGTATACTATACACTTGATGCACACAAGTGCATTCAGCATTCATTTATAAAAGAGAAACAAAAAATTTATTTTCTATCAGGCAGTGGAATAGATACTGGTGGAGAGAGGTATACAAGGTTAATTTCCTGATCTAACTGAGCTCACATGCTACTAGGAAACTAAACTAATAGGATCACTTTTACAGCCTTGTGTGATATGTATACTAATAGAAGAAGATCAGATGGAATTTTTCAATTAGATCCCAGAGAAAAACCATTTACTTTGATCAAGTCAAAACAACAGCAAAAAACTATGAGTTGTGATTTGATGAATGAATAGATGGAGGGAAGAGCATTACAATCTTACAGAACAGAATGTGCAAAGGAACTGGCCACAGTAGCACACATTATGTATAAAATAGTTAAAGGGAATTGGAATGGCTAAGGTATATGGTGAAAAGCAAGGAGTGTCAACATATAATGGTGAAATGGTTAGTAATAGTAATAACTTGAAAATCATTTGAAGAGAGTCAAGGCTTTAGTCCAAATGTTTGGACAAAGTTGAAAGATTTTAGCAGTAAGTCAATATTCATTTTAGAAAGAAGTACTACCCAACCTATTGTTTCTTCTTGTAACTCCCATTGTAAAGGAAAAATGAAATAATGCTAGTGCCTACACATAATAAATGACAAATAGAGGGTTTGTAAAGTGATCTACTCTAAATTTTCTTATCTTTTTAAAATATTTTATGTTCCAGGATACATGTACAGGACATCCAGGTTTGTTACACAGGTAAATGTATGCCATGGTAGTTTACTGCACCTATCTACCCATCAGCTAGGTATTAAGCCTCATGTGCATTAACTATTTATCTGGATGCTCTCCATCCCTCCAACCCTACAACAGGCCCCAGCATGTGTTGTTCCCCTCCCTGTGTCCATGTGTTCTCATTTTTCAGTTCCCTCTTATAAAGTGAGAACATGTGGTGTTTAGTTTTCTGTTCTTTGTTAGTTTGCTAAGGATAATGATTTCAAGCTCTATCCATGTTCCTGTAAAGGACATGATCTCATTCTTTTGCTATCGCTACACAGTTTTTATTCAGTCTATGATTGATGGGCATTTGGATTGATTTCATCTCTTTACTATTGTGAATAGTGCTGCAATGAACATACAAGTGCATATATTTTTATAATAGAATGATATATATTAGTTATCTGCCTAGTAATGGAATTGCTGGGTCAAGTGGTATTGTCGGTTCTAGATTTTTGAGGAGTAGTCACACTGTCTTTCACAAGGTTTGAACTAATTTGCATTCCCACTAACAGTGTAAAACTGTTCCCATTTCTCAACAAATGCCTCACCAGCATTTGTTGTTTCTTGATCTCATGCATCTTTATAACAATCACTACTGTGACTGGCATGAGGTGGTATCTCATTACCTAACTTCAAACTGTACTACAAGGCTACAATAACCAAAACAACATGGTACCAGTAAAAAACAGACACATAGAACAAAGGAAAAGAATAGAGATCTCAGAAATAAGACCATACATCTACAATCATCTGATATTTGACAAACCTGACAAAAGCAAGCAATGGGAAAGGATTCTCTATTTACTAAGTGGTGCTGGTAAAATGGGCTAGTCATATGCAAAAAATTGTAATTGGACAATTTCCTAACACCTTGTACAAAACTAACTCAAGATGAATTGAAGACTTAAATGTAAAACTCAAAATATAAAAACCCTAGAATAAAATCTAGGAAATATTATTCAGGAGATAGGCAAGAGCAAACATTTCATGACAAAAGCATCAAAAGCAATTGCAACAAAAGCCAACATTGACAAGTGAGATCTAATTAAATTAAAAAGCATCTGAACAGCAAACAAATTTTTAAAAATCTTCAAAATGAGCAATCGACAGAATGGGAGACTATTTTTGCAACCTATCCATGTGACAAAGTTCTAATATCCATAATTTGCAAGGAACTTAACCAAATTTACAAGAAAAAAAAAAACATTAAAAACTGGTCAAAGGACAGACATTTCACAAAAGAAGACATTTACATGGCAAACAAACATATGAAAAAAAGCTCAACATCACTGATCATTAGAGAAATGCAAATTTCCTTGTCTTTAAAGAAATTTCTCTTGGGCTGTCATCCATCACTGCAAAATACATATATATTTAGGTATCACTGCTTGATTTTCAGCTCCCTCAAATAATTGTCACGGTTAATTAGGTTTTCTCTGCCTTTTCATTTATTTCACAAACAAAATTAATTTCATAATTTTTTACAGGTGTATGTCTTACTCTTCACTGCCTCTTGAATTTCTCTGTACTATGAGACTTAGAAAAAGCAAAGTTGTTTCTTAAACCCCTTTAAAACTACTTCCTGTAAACAAAGTTGTTTTGTTGTCTAACCTCCATCCACATTCTGCTTTTATGTTCTCAGCTCTATTAGTTACTGGTAAATTTTGTTCACATCACGTCATGCAATTCTCCTGGGTGCAAAAAAAAAATCAAATAAAGAGGCTTAGCCACCCATGTCTATTCCTCTGCCTTTTGCAAAGGGTAGTCTTTCCTAATTAGCAGGTGTCTGGTTGGTTTAATTCCCCTGTCACTGCCAATTTCTGCACGTTGGCTATAAAAACTGTTTCTTGAAGAGATTACGTTCTTTGACCATTACTGTAAAATACGCAATTACTAGTTTCCTTTAATCTGATCCGTTTTCTTCATTGATGTCTAATTGTTTATGTTTCCCTACTTTTTGACCCAAGAGCTGATATATAATAAATAGGTATTAAATCTATGTGTTCCTGAATATATACTTTGTCAGAGTAACTAGGTAATCTCTATAAATATTTTAAAATATGTGTTTCCTTGCCTCCACCTACCCTTATTTAATCATATATTTATTGTCTCTCTGGTTAGCCTAAGATAGCCATTGCATTATAATTACACCATACACAAGAAAGGTTCTGCTGAGAGAAAAGAGGTTGTTTACTACTCCAAAACTCAGAATTTACCCATAGCCAAAAACATCATCATTCAGGGTGATCTAGCACCAATTTATTTGTTCCTGGTGAATTCGCAGATCAAATAAGCATAATCAGGTAGCCAGTTTCCCTGCTTTGAACTTTTCTTTTCCTTCATATTGTGTATGTGAAGTTGAGAAGTGTCAGACCTGACTTGCAATTCCCTGTGGCTGAGGCACTGTTGCTAGGGACAGGACAATCTGGACCAAGACCCAAATTGAGTATATGGCGTAAACTCACATGGTCTTTAGCATGGACAGGAGGTAATTGGAACCTGAACTACCTAAAGTCAGTGTCTTTGCTCTGACTGAGCTGAGAAAGTGGAGATGGCAGGCTGAGCAATCAGGGGCATTTGAAGGGCTTACTAGCAGAGTCCCAATGGTTTCTGACAATGTTAAGCACGGCCCAAGCCCTGTGCTCCCAAAACACAGTGACAGTCAAGAATCTCCCTAATACTTGGGGTTCTCTGACATGGCTGACTGCAAAGAACCATCGTTTGACACATGACTTAGATAAGGCTCATGAATGACTCTTGGTTTTACCTAGGACAAGTCTAGACAGGACCCTCCAAATCCCATTCTTTGTGTTATAAATGATTACTTGAACAGTTTGTCACCACTAACCAATCTAGATAAGATGCCTGCTAACCACCAAACTATTGTCAGGCTTCTCTGCTACTCCAGTCCCCTGAAACTTCATTCCATTTTAGCCATTGTAATGCTGAACAACTGTTCCTTCACAGCTAACTCCCACCCTTGCTCCAGAATTGGCTGACCTACGTCAGGAAAAAAAATATATTTCCTAATCAACTGCCCTTTCACACTACCATATATCCAACTCCCTGACAGCAGGTTATTTCTAGCCTTATTTACTCCTCCCTGAAAAAGAAAGCCCCTTTTCAAGGCCATGTGATAAAGTTGTAGATCATCTCCTGTTGAAGGGTCTGTATATTGCAATAATCCCCTGTTCCTGTTGCGGAAATCCTTCTACTCCATCATCATAGTCTTCCTTCCCTTATTGAAACAATCATTTTGAATAAAGTTTCTTTTTACTGACATCCAAAATTGTTTGCATTTAACAGTACATACCCAAGGACTAGACCTGGAGATAAGGCAAGATACGTGCCTTTTCCCAACCGCGAGAGGAGCAAGGAAAAATGGAGAAACCTTAGCATGAATTATGATTCTAATGACATTAACTTCAACCTCCAGATCCTACTTAAATTATTGGATCAAACTAAATTTTAAGCTGATTTTTGCTAAAATTACTTTTTATTTTTTCTATACCCAGAAGGTTTATCATGAGAAGGCTTGTCAAAAAGAAAGTGTAGACAATTGAATAAAATATATACTCTGTAAATCTGAGGGCCCTATGAATAAATTTGTGAGCCGACGAATCACATAAATTTTGGAACTTAAATATTAGTTCTTTTTTTCTTACCTCCTGTTTCTTATTTTTGAACCTTTTCCTGGGTCCTTCAACCTAACCTTTTATATATTTTACTTATTATCTTGCTTTGGTTTCAATTTTATTTTTGATGGTTTAACTGCCTTATTTTTCTGAGGCCATTTCTCATTACCAGAAAAATGAAAACAAAAACACTCCTTGTGAAAATTATTTTATTCATTTAAGAAAGATGAGATCAAGGAATCTATCACCTATTGTCCCATTCTTGGTACCTCTCTCTAACAATCTGACGCACTGCTCTTACTATAGTCTAGCCACGTTACTCTTTCTTCCATTTGATTTTGTTTTGTTTTTAATTAGGGGTTTTTTGTGTTTTTTTTTTTTTGGTCTATTTTCATTTAGCAGTAAGGCTGCTGTCTACCTCCTAATAAAAACTTATATGTAGTTTTAAATATTTTTATACAAACAGGAATTAGAATTTTTTTAGCTCCATGATTGGAAGGTTTTTAGGACCACATATTATATTTAACCAATTTCCTAGAATTTCATTTTCAAAAAAATGGAGTATAAGCTGATTTTATAATATATTTACAACATTATTTGCTCGGCTAAGTTCTTTCCAAGCCCTATAAAGTGTCCTTGATCTACAGAAGCATTTTTCTTGATTATTTATGAATGTTATTTATACAGTAAAATGCAATGGCAATGCCAAACAACCTACTTTAGAGTAGGTTAAACTCTACAGAGAAAATACATTTCTAAATGTTCAGTCTTGACAAGCATACATTATACAGGGACAAATGTCAGGCATGAGATAATTCATGCTGGTAATTATTCTAAAACAGCAGGAAACAGAACATTATTGTTACAGAAGTTTGTCAGGAGAAGCTTGATTTTTAATAGATGATGTGGAAATACATAATGATTCAGGATAGAACATTCAAAGTTTTCTAAGGCAAAAGAAACAAAGTGGGTGATCCAAAAAAAGGTTGGGTTTGATTGTAGAGGCTGGAGAAGTCATGCTGAGACGAGGGCACATTGGCGGCCAAGTCCTTTAGAAGCATAAGAACATGTGTATAAGGGGCTATACAAAATGACTTAATGAAGAGCCAAAGAGACAGATAGTAGAAGGGGCAAATGTGTTCTTAAGAGCAAATGAAAGCTGTTAAGGAATATTTGCACACAGTTGAATTCATACAATGTTGATGCCCACTTAATTGCGGAGTTCGCTCAGTCAGCTGTGACTGTATTTGTCACTTAATTTTAGTCTATTGAAAGTTTGCAAAAAACAAAAACATTTTCCGTGCATGTCCCCTCCCACTGCCGGGATATGGAAAGCCGTGAAGCACAAATGGCACAGCTCAAGCTCTGATCTTTTCTGAAGATGATCTTTTCTCTACCTATTAATCTTTCTTAGAAATATTCACCTGGAGAGGGAAAATGTATTTTCTTCTATCACAAAAGAGGCAAGCCTTTGAAAACCAGTCTTTGTTCTTCACAATGTGAACTTGCATAACGTACAAAGAGTCTCTCTGAAGCCCATAAACAAAAGAACACCATGCTGTACACAACTTATCCATTTAACCAAGAACCCTTTCTTTTCCTCCTCTGTCCTCATTTAAAGTGTTTCAATTTTCCACAAAACTAAGATCTAATCATTGCAACAATTGGCAAAGGACTCCTGCTGAGATTTTACAAAAAGGCATCCTATAATTTTATGTTAAGATAGGCTGCAAAAGCACACTGGAAATTGGTTAGAGATTATTTGTTTACTTTTTTCTTTAAAAATATTTAAGAAAATTATATTTTCAGTGAATTATTTTCACTGCCTTTAGAAATAATGTTTATAAGTTATTTGCCAACATAAATATTTTAAGTGAAGTTGTAGAATGTACATGTTAATCCAAAGAGTTGACTTGTACTATTATACTTGAACCAGAAGCACTGATCAAAAGCAATTGTTTATATCAAAAGTATAATTTTTTGTTTTCTTTTCAACCGTGGGAAGAAATTTTGACTTGTGGAACAGACAGACTTTTGCTATCATCCTAAGGTGAAAGTTATAGCCTATTAAAAATTTAAAGAATTCTATCCTCTGTAAACTTTATTCATCCTGGTTTTTTTACTTGACCTTGTGTCCTCTGGAAAATATTTTTCAATTATGAAGACTTATGTCCCTTTTGCCTGTCTGCATTTCTTATTAAGAATTAGAACTGTTCTTGAAAAATCTCTATATATCCCTCTTTCTTTTTAAATATAGTGAGGAGAAAATAACCCTCCGGAAATGTAGTGAATTTTAGAAGTTGGAAGAAACAATGTAGTGCCCAATATGGAGACCACTCATTCTGAACTGCTGCCTCGATTTCAGATGACCATATCTGGAACAACTAGACAAGGAAATAAGAGAAATGCAGGTTGTATGTTAATTTGGAGGAGAAAAGTTCAATTACCATCACCTTCAGGAATTTTTGAAAGAAATTGCACGCAGAGTGAAATAGGCATTGGGAAGCATTAAAGAAAACCATATCCAAGTTTGAGCCATGCATTAAAAACCACTTGACCTTGATTTACCTCTCCAGAGCATAGTTTTTCTTCATTATAAAATGAGACAAACTACTAGTTATGGATAAACATGGGGCAAAATCATACATTTTTCCGTATGTTATGATAGCAGCCCTTAAGTCGGACACATGTGCAAGAGTAAAGGGTAAAATGTTACTGAAGATTTTACTAAAAGATCACTAGACTAAACGCTACAGACAAGAAAATATTTCAAGAAGGGACATGAGAAGCTGCACACTGTGGGGAAATAGACTGCAGAGACAATTCAGCTAATTCACTAAACAAACAGACACAATTAAGGAAGCAATAACATCATCTTACCCTCTCTTGGGGTGGTGGTGACAATTTTTAACAAAAACATTGAGACACAGAAACAAACAAGAATGCATGACCCACAAACATAAAGATGCACAAATAGAGGCAGTCAGTAGATACTACTTTTGAAGAAGCCTGAATGCAGCACTTGTCAGATGAAGGCTTCAAAGCAGCCATTACAAATATGTTCAAAGAACTGAAGGTAACTACATGTAAAGAAACAAAGGAAGGTATTATGACTATATCTTATCAAATAAATAATATAAGGAAAAAGATTAAAAATTATATATAAGAACCAAATTTCAAGCTTGGAATTGCAAACCTCAATAACTGAAATAAATTTTCCTACAAGGAATTAAGAGTAAATTTGAGCTAGCAGAAAATAAATTCAACAAAATTGAAGACAGATCTGCAAAGATTATACAACATGAAGAACAGAAAGGAACAAATGTTCGGGAATGAGCAAACATGACTGTGTGTGGTGGCTCACATCTGTAATCCCACTCTTTGAGAGATGAAGACAGGTGGATCACTTGAGCTCAGGATTGCAGTCCAGCCTGGGCAACATGGCAAACCTCATCTCTGCAAAAAATGTAAAAATTAGCCAGGAGTGATGGTGTGTACCTGTGATCCCAGCTACTCAGAAGGCCAAAATGAGAGAATCACTTGAACCTGAGTGGTTGAAGCTGCAGTGAGCTGTGACTGCTCCACTGCACTCCAGCCTTGGCAACAGAGAGAGAGAGACTGTTTCAAAACAAACCAACAAACGAACTGAACGAAAATGAATAGAGCTTCAGAGAAATGTAGAACACCATTAAGCACATCAAATATGCATAACAGAAATAGCAGAAAGAGAGAAGCTATAGAAAGGAACAGAAGAATATTGCCAAAAATGGCTGTACACTTCCCAAATCTGATTTAATATCAACCTACATATCTAAAACCCTGTATAGATTCCAAGTAGAATCAATACAAAGAGATTAACAAACAAATATATCAATATCAACATGTTAAAAATCAATGACAAAGGAAATTATCTTGAAAACAGAAAGAAAAATGACTCATCACAATAAAGAAATTCCAGGATAATTAACAGAAGACTCCACATTAGATACATTAGAGACAGAGATAAAATGCATTCTATGGGTTAACAAAACAGAACTGTCTGCTAAAGTCATATAACCAACAAAAAGTAATACTAATGGAAGGTTTTCAGACTGAGAGTCAATGACACCAGAGTAATTCAAATCCACATTTTTTTGCTGGGTGCAGTGGCTAATGCCTGTAACCCCAGCAGTTTGGGAGGCTAAGGTGGGTGGTTCATTTGAGGTCAGGAGTTCAAGATTGGCCTGGTCAACATGGAGACACCCTGTCTCCACTAAGAAATACAAAATTTAGCTGAGTGGTAGTGGTACACCCCTGTAATCCCAGGTACTCAAGAGGTTGAGGCAGGAGAATTGCTTGAGCCTGGGAGTTGGAGGATGCAGTGAGCTGAGATCGTGCCACTGCACTCCAGTCTGGGTGAAAGACTGAGACCCTCTCTCAAAAAACAAAACAACAACAACAAAAAAAACCCCAGATAAACAGAAAAAAAAAATCCACATTAAAAAAAAATGTAGACTGGCAATAAAGGATATATAGTTAGTAGGGAAGACAAGCTAGTTGTACTTTTCTTGTTCTTTCTTCTTTTTACAGATTTAAAAAGTAATCGTATAAAATTATGTATATAACCTTGTTGTAAGGCTTACAACATATAAAAAGGTAATATGTTTGACAATGATGCACCAAAGTGAGCTGAATTATAAATTATAATTCATAATTTATAATTATAAACTGAACTGTGCCTCCTCTCCCAAATTAAATGTTAAAGTCCTCGCCCCTAATATCTCAGAATGTGACTGCATTTGGAGATAGGGATTTTAAGGAGGTAATTAAGCTAAAACAAGGTCATTAGTGTGGGCTGTAAACCAATATGACCTATATCTTTACAAGAAAAAATTTGAACATAGACATGCAGAAAGAAGTCCCTGTGAAGACATGAGAAGATGCCCATCCACAAGCAAAGGAAAGAGGCCTCATGAAACCACCCCTGCTGCTAACGATCACAGACCTCTAGCCTCCAGAACTGTGAGAAAATAAATTTCTGTTGTTCAAGCCACCCAGTCTATGATACTTTGTTATGGCAGCCTAGGCAAACATACATTTAACTTCATCAAAATAAAAAACTTTTGAGTTGCAGATTATACTATCAAGAAATGTTAAAGTAACTCACAGAATATGAACATACATTTCAATAATATACCCGATAAAGTACTTGCATTCAGAATATATAACAATCTATACAACTCAACAATAAAAAGACAAATATCCCGAATAAAATATGGGCAATGAATTTAAATAGATATTACTCTAAAGACCATTTGTAATGGAGAAATCAAATCAAAACTACAATGAGATCTTATTTCACACCTATATGGTGGCTGTAATTATTTAAAAATACAGACAATAGCAAGTGTTGTTGAAGACATAAAGAAACTGGATCCCTCATACATTGCTAGTGCAAATATAAAATGATGCAGCCTGTGTGGAAAACCATTTGTCCATTTGTCAAATGTTAAACATGTAACTGTATGACCCAGATACCTCACCCCAGGTGTATATCCAAGAGAAATAAAATCATATGTCCTTACAAAACTTCTACACATACAGTGATAATATATAGTTTTACTATTAATACCAAAAAATAAAAACAATAAATCTCCATTATCAATTGCTGAATGGATAAGCAATTGGTGAATGGATAATATATATGAACATACGTGCTATATGCACATATATATACATACACATATATGTGCATATATATGTGTTTATAGCTTGTATCAGTAATTTATTAATTTTTATTGCTAAAATTATATATGTTTAATGTATATCATAAAATATATACTATATATTAATTATAATAAACATAACATTCATTATATACTTTTATATATTATATATAATAAATTATGTTCTGTAATATACATATAATATATAAAATATATATAATTTTGGAATAAAAAGGAATGAATTACTATACATGCTATAAGATGAAAACTTGAAAATATTATAAGAGAAAGAGAAGTCAATAGCAAAAAGATCACATATTGTATTATAATTTTCTTTGTATATAATGTCCGGAATAGCCAAATCAATAAAGACAGAAACTAGATTTGATGTTGCCTACGGATAGAGGAGAGGGGAGGAAGTAATTACTAATGGGAAGGTGGTTTATTTGCTGGTTGATGAAAATTTTCTAAATTTAAAATATGACAGTGGTTATACAACTCAGTGAACATTCTAAAAATCACTAAGTTGCACACTACACATGGGTGAATTTTATTATATTTGAAGTATCTCTCAGTAAGAACATTTAAAAATTATAAGTATGAAAAGTAATTTTGGTCAGGTGCAGTGGTTCGTGCCTGTAATCTCAATATTTTCGGAAGCTGACACAGGAGGATTGCTTGAGGCCAGGAGAGTGAGATCAGCCTGGGCAACATAGTGAGATCCCATCTCAGTAAATACATAAAAGATAAAATAAATTACCTGTGCATGATGGCATGTGCCTGTGGTCCTAGCTACTAGGGAGTTTGAGATGGAAATATCTCTTAACCCCAGGAGGTTGACGCTGCAGAAAGCTGTGATCATGCCAGTGCACTCCGGCCTGGGTTATCAAGCGAGACCTAGCCTCAAAATAAATAAATAAAAAGGAAGAAAGTAAAGTGATTTGGAGTGAATAACCCAAGAAAAAAATTATGTAACATTTATTGAAATGGGATATATCATTAAGGTCTCATCTAAGAAACTGAAATAATTAAAATTGCTTTTGATATTAATATCAAAATGAACATGTACTCATACATAATGAAAATCATACTATAAGTAAAATAAATATGTCACAAAGGAGAAATCCTTTTAGATGATGACCTAGAAGATGATAGAAGCAGAGGGAAAAACAGTAATGACAGAGTAAATAAGAAAGAAACAAAATCTCTCCTCTCCTCTGCTCTGCTGTATGTATGGAACTACCAAATACAGCTGCTGACTCTTCTTCCACATATGAAGAGAGAATGAAGCTGCTCATGAGTGACCTTTAGAATCAAACCACTGTGAGTATGAGAGACGCCATTTGATGATGTGATCCTTCCCTTAAATACGTGTAAAGAAGATAACCAGTCAGTCAATCAGTATACTGCACTAAGAAAACCCATATATTTACATACACATACTCAAACACATAGACACAGACAGACACATATTGTTTTGTTTTTGTTTTTGTTTTGCATAGTGCTATGGATATAATAGTATTCCCTAAAACCAACTATTGGACCCAGAGGAGTGTATGGAAACCACCTTTACAACTGCTGCTCTGCATACTGGAAAGGTAGGATACCTAACAATCCAGAGACATAGAAGGATTATACTTACAAGGTTTCAGTTGGGCCAAAACCAAAGCTTTTGGGGTGTTGTTTGCTGCAAGTAACTGACCACATGAATTAAATGGAATTAATTAAATGTTTGGTGTGCAATGTAGACCAACGCACTGGAACATGGGCATAGACTGGTAGCAACAGAGGATTATAGTAGGAAGAACAGAGTCAATGTAGCCTGAGTTCTTATTGAATGTTTGCTATTTAAGAGTTGTTAATCACAGTTTTTCATTAGTTTAACTTCTCCAGCAAAAGGAGAAAATTATCTATACCATATTTTTGCTACAAGTACTAAATATAATTATGTATGTATAGCAGGTACTAGAGTGCACAATGCTAAGTGGGTACACAGAATATGATTATTTGTTTTGTGAAAAAGCCTTGATATTTCAGAATAGAAGCATAGATACTAGGACTTGAGGTCTACCAATAAAATTACATGGGATTGTCAAAGCCTAAATCCTGAGATCAAAGGGAGAACTTCCTTTATTACTGAATTCAACTGTATCTTTTGTCTTTGGAGATGGGAAAATTAGAGACACTCTTGGATGATAATATCTTCTGATTAAAAGTTTCTTGACGACTAAAGTAATGAAAAAAAGATAATTAACATTTATGAACCAATTAGTATGTGCTTGATGCTGCAACTACATAGGCTCATTAATCCTGAAGTAAAAATTTTCCAGTTATCAGCATACGTTTGTGTTTAATTAATGAAGCAATGAACAAATGTAAGTAACTTGTCAAAGTATCACACAACCAATAGGTGACTAATTAACAATCAATACTGGGATTTGTTTAGTATGAAAATGGAGAAACTTCTCTGATTCTTCTTAGAACATTCTAGCTGTCCCTTCTTTTTCTCTTATTCCCCAAGGAAATGAAGTTATTAATATGATTGATTATATCCCAGGGCATTAACTGTGTATTAAAAAGCTTAAATTTCTTATTTTCTCTGTTTTTTCCCCTTGTGATATACAATGTTTTGATACTTCCTCTCTCTTTCTCTCTCAATTGTATAAATTCAGATGCTCAGATTTAGATCTACATAAGTGGGAAACTTCATTTATGTACTAAACTTAAAAGGACGTTTACTTTTACTGAGCTCTTTATTGCTGTATGCAATTCTTGCAAAGTGATTGTGGAAAACCTTTTCTGTTATTGTATCTTGTGTTCTCAGGTAGAAAAATGAAACGATTTGTAAGTTGGTGTTTATATAGTTTTACATCTATATTCACAGCATCAAACCTCATACTTAATTTCCCTTTACATTCATAAAGTGTGTGATGCCAATTTACAGTTTTGTTTTCAGGATTAAATAATGTAATGAATGCATAGTGCCTAACTGGCCCATCCATTCTACTTGACAAAACATCTACATTAGTAATAATATGTATATTTCAGGGTGGGAGGGGGCTGAGCTAATAAAAAACATATTTGAAACAATTGAATTACAAAAAAACTATTGATTTTCAAGTTGAATAGGGTAAGATTATCAAAGTTAGCTTTGAGAATCTGGTAAGAAAGAAAATAAGAGTTACATTTTATATTCCAAAGTTTGATCTAATGATAGTTGATCACATTAGGAAAGCCAGGCCTTTTCAACTAGAAATAATTCCTGGAAGAATTTTGCCAATTTGACATTTGTAAAAGCTATATTTGATAATATATGATAAAATATGGCAAATATTCTAGTTTCTTGTTTTGCTATAAAGGCTCAAAATGTGACTTTCACTCAATGAATATGTTTCTATGGAGACTAACATAAATAATGTATGTATATTATTTTCTGATAATCTAGATTAGTGCTGGACTAAAATTTCAAAGGCTGAAAGAAATAAAATTTACTTAATAACTGTGTCAAGCAAGAGCTAGAAAACATGGGTTACATCTAATTTATGGCTAAATTCTTCTTAAGGTCTCGATAAGGTCAGTATTCTATTTGTTGAGTAAATTGTGACCTATATGTTTTAAAGAAAATATATGTAAGTATTATTTCACATGCTATTGTAAAAGTTTAGAACTTTTACCTGAATTTTCCTTCAGACAGATGGCTATTTCATTTTAAAAAGACAGAGGACACAGGAGTACATGTGGTGAGACTAACTATTTTATTATCTTTCCTCCAAAGAAGTTTTGAGTTTAGTTAGGTACTTAGACATGTGCAGTTTGAGATCCAAAGTTCAGCACCATAAATCTTAGAGCAGACCATCTGGAGCTAAAAATATTTAAGAACAGGTGTTATAAATTGCCCATTTATGTCCATATAGGAGCAAAATGTTAGTAGAAAATCTGCTTCCAAGTAGAAGTACATCTTGATGGACATTTCCGAATAAATTATCTGCCAAATATACTCTTAAGAGTATGAATAGATTTTGTCATATAGGAGACGTCACTTAGGAGCATCTGTTTACATTTTGGAAATTTCAAGTTAAGTTTCCATTTTAGAATATTTGTTGCTTGATGGATCATTTTACAGGGAGTATTTAACATATTTTTCTTTAGGTCTCTTTTCTTTGTAACATAAAACTGTCTTGTCAGAGAATAATTAATATGTCTTCTTACTTATTAAGGCAGGTATACCCAACAACCCCTTTTAGCAAATATCTTTATTTTATGTATAGTTATCTCTTTTTATTCATGGGGGATTGGTTCTAGAACTCCTCAAGCATACAAAAATCTATGGATGCTCACATCCGTTATATAAAATGGTGTAGTATGTGCATACAGTCTTTAAATCATCTCCACATTACTTAGAATACCTAACATGAGGTAAATGTTATATAAATACACGTGATTCTTGAACAATGTGGTGGGTCAGGAATGCTGACTCCCCATGGAGTCAGTCTGCATGTAGCTTTTGACTCCCCAAAAACTTGAATACTAATAGCCTACTGTTCACTAGAAGCTGCCCCAATAACATAAACAATTAGTTATGCATATTTTATATACTATATGTATTATATGCTGTTGCTAGGAAAAAACTAAATGTTATTAAGGAAATCATAAGAAGAGAAAATATATTTGCTATTTCTTAAATCAAAGTGAATCATCACAAAGGTTTTCATCTTCATGTTTTCACACTGAACAGGCTGAGGGGGAGGAGGAAAAGAAGGAGTTGATCTTGCTGTCTCAGCCATGGCAGAGGTAGAAGAGGTGGAGGAGGTAGGAGAGGCAGGCAAACTCAATGTAAATTTACAGAACTACATTGTAATTTCTGTCTAAATTTTGTGCATACAGTACTAATCCTTCCCCCACTGTTTGCTCTACTTTCAGTGTGTGTCATGGAAGCTATCAGGTCATAAAAGAGGTCAAAAGCAATCTTGAATAATGGAATAATTCTGCTGGATTCTCTAATGTTAGCTTGTTTCCTGGCGCTGCTTCTTCTAATTCTTCTTCCTCATCATCTGGCACTGGTTCAAAAGCATGCAACTCATCTCCATCAAGTCATCTTCTGTTAACTCCTCTGGAGTAGTGTCTATCCATATCTTGAGTCCCTTCTCCTTTTATTTATTTATTTTTTTCATATACAAAATCTCTTTCATGATTTCCTTGATTGGCTTTATTGTAAATTAGACAGTCATGCAAAACATCTGGACACAGTTTATCCCAGGAGAAATTTATTATTTTGGGCTTAATGAATTTCATGGCTTCTATAACAGCAATGGTGTCTTTAATGGTGTAAGTCTTCCAGACTTTGATTCTGTTCACTCTGTGACGGTTCCTATTTACAACATTGAGAATCTTTTCCATAGAGTGTCATGCATAATGAGCCTAAAAAATCCTTACAACCTTCTGATCTAGAGGCTGAATTAGAGATTTTGGGAAAAGTATACCACTTCGACGGCTTCAGTGTTGATCTCATGGGGTTCTGGGTGGCCAGGGACATTGTCTAATATCAAAAGTATTTTAAATGATACTTCCTTACTAGCAAACTTCTACCTGATTTCAGAAACAAAGCATCAGTGAAAGCAATCCAGGCTAAAAATATTTTGTTGTCCAAATCTTCTTGTACAACCAAAAGATGAGCAGCTGATATTTATCTTTTCTCTGCAAGGATGGATAATTAGTAGCTTTTTAGATAGGGGCAATTCTGACCATAAACCCAACTGCATTTGTACAAAACAGTAAAGTTGGCCTATCCCTTCCTTCCTTAAATCCTGGTGTTTTCATCTCTTCCTTACCAATAAATATCCTCTGTGGCTTTTATTTTCCTTTGTGGCATTATTTTTTCCCAGAATGCAGCACTTGTACCTGTTTTAAAAGCCTATTCAGCCAGATATCCTTTCTCCTCAATGACTTTCTTCTTTTGCAATTGTATTTAATTTTTATTTTATGTATATTTTGTTTCAATAGCTTTTGGGGTAGAAGTGTTTCTTTTTTTTGTCAAATGCATGAATTGTATAGTGGTGAAGTCTGAGATTTTAGTACACCTGTCATCCAATTCTTAATGCGATCTGGGAATTTGCCTGCTGCCTCTTGGTTGGCAGAAGCTGCTTTTCCTATTATTTCCATATTTTCTAATACAAATCTCCTTGTAACATGATTAAACCATCCTTTGCTGGCATTAAATTCTCCAGCTTTAGATCCTTCACTTTCTTTTGCTTTAAGTTGTTATATAATGAGTTTGCTTTTTCTCAAATTATATTAAAGTACAGAGGTGTATCTTTTTTTTTTTTTTTTTTTTGAGACAAAGTCTCGCTCTATGGCTGGAGTGCTGGAGTGCAGTGGTGTGCTCTCAGCTCACTGCAACCTCCACCTCCAGGGTTCAAGTGATTCTCTTGGCTCAACCTCCCGAGTAGCTGGGACTACTGGCAGCACATGCCACCATGCCAAGCTAATTCTTTGTATTTTTCATAGAGACGGGGTTTCACTGTGTTAGCCAGAATGGTCTCAATCACCTGACTTCATGATCCACCTACGTCGGCTTCTCAAAGTGTTGGGATTACAGGCGTGAGCCACTGTACCTGGCCAGATGTGTCTTTCTTACAGCAATTTTGGACTCATATAAAAGCACATTTTCAAAACAAGATGAGACAAAAGTGCACTTTCCAAAAAGTGTTGGCATAACTGCAGCAATGGCTTCATAAATTTTCTTTTCTTTTCTTCTTTCCTTTTCTTTTCTTTTACATAATGGTCCTTACACTAGATTATTTCATCTTGAAATAGTGGGCAACTGCAGCTGCAGACTTCAACATATGGCACATATCAAACAATTCAATTTTTTTTGTAATGTCATGATGTATCAATGATTCTCAAGACCACTTCGAGCATCACTAATGGCCTTTAATATGAGTCTCATGCTGTTATTGAAGGTTCACAGCCTTGCACTAAACATGATGAAAATATATGAGAATCATAGGAGATCACTTTTTACTGCAGTACACAATCTACTAGGGAGATGAACTGCTCACATGGAGATGAACTGCTCGCATTGCATTTAAGCTGATATTGGCAACATTTGAGCTCACCACAACAGCATCGGGAAGTGGTTAGCAAATTATTTACGGTAGTATAATATGCTCTACAGTTAATTTTTTGCAGCTGTAGTTTAATACTGCGTCTTAACATTTGTTTACATTTATCTCAACTGTGAATGGCTCCATGTAGATCTGTGTTTATATTTGTAATTTTTTATAAACTTTGACTTCTTATCATAAATCTGTATATATTTTATAGTAATAAATGATAAAAACAAACAAGCATCTACACTGATTTTATGCACCCATGAAATACCTTTTTCTTATTTTTTTCCATATTTCTAGACTATGCAGTTCACCTAAGTTTTTTTTTTTCAAACTGCCTAAATCTCAAAAAAAATTTCAGCATATTTATTGAAAAAAAAGTTTTCACAGAAGTAAAATTATATAGTTCAAACGTGATTATTCAAGGATCAACTGTCATTGCTATACTGTATTAGTTAGGAAGTAATAACTTTAAAAGTCTAAACAATGTTCTGTACAGACACAACCAGTTTTTGAGCATTTTTGATCCACAGTGCATTGAATTTACAGATGTGGAATTCATTGATATGGATGGATTACTTTCCTTCCATTTCCTTTCTATATGAAGTAAGAATATGTATATTTTGTTGTTGTAAAACTTTTTTATCATCTTAATATATAGAATGATTTTGACTGGCAGAGTTGTTTTATTCTCCAACAATATCATTATCCACACAAAGTGAAAAAAGCCAATCTACATTATGTGCAAGTCAGCTACTGGCCAGTGAATGCAGAGCTTGGGAAAAGGAAACCCTGGTCTTGTTTTATCCCAGAATGTCATTGCCCCCAAACTCTGCTAAATTCTTGTACTGCCTAAAGTCTAATTATAAAAATTATTAAATTTTATTTATTTCTATGCACAAATTGGATTTCGTCATTTAGATTTAAAGACTTCATGATAGTTTTCTATTTAAATAGGCACTGTGCTCCTGTTGTATGGAAAGCACTATGATAGGAGTTGTGGTTTGATTTTATGAAGATAAATAAAACTTACAATTATCCATGAAGAATTTAAAGCTAGGTATATAAACAAAGAAACCCCTAAATTAAAATTGAGTAGGAAAACATCTGAAGTTTGGGTACATACAAATTGCTATTGAAACACAAAAAATATATATAAATATGGGTTTCCTCTGAGCCAGGGAATTATGTGCCATTCTTCTTGTTCTTCACTTTCTAAACCCAATATACTTAACAAGTTTTCTCCATTCTACGTCTTGAACCCTTTTGACTTTTCTTTATTTTACTTTCTTTCCTTTTGTTAGATTTTGGGTTGTGTCTATTCTGCATATAAGTACTTGTAATTGTATTGTACTATTCTTATATAGTATTCAAGAGCATGACCTCAAGAGTCAGATCTCTAGTGCACAAATCACATGTCTATCATTTAGATATTTCGTTTGGGGTGAGTCATTTAAACTTTCTGCTTTTAGGTTTCCACATTGGCTAAATATGGCTGAAAACAATACTTACTTTAAAAAGTTAGTTCTAAAGAAGGTACATTATTTCAGCATCCAGCAAAATAACTGGCATATAGTAAGAGCTCAGTTAATGTTACTTATTTTGTGTTATTACCACAGTTTGTTCTTTGTCATTTCATATTCTCAGATTCCACCCTCATTCATCCTTCACCCGTCATATGGACTTATTTTAATAAAATATACATATGACCATTCACTGCTCTACTTAGAGCTCATCAGGAACTCCCATTTGCTTTCAAGATGAACTCATTTTTTTTGAGCAGATGATAGGCCTTTTGTCATCAGTACGTTGCTTATATCACTAGATTTTTCTTTTCTTTCTTTTATCTTGCCAAAATCAGGTGGAAATATCACTAGTTTTATGACTCTCCATTCGTGTTCCCTTCTTCTAAGTCTTGCCTTTCTTCTCTGCCTTTCAAATCAACCCTTGGCACTCTAGATTCTGGACAGAATAAGCTATAGGCTTTCGATTACTTGAATTGGCAATGCTCTATTTCTCTCTTCTGAGACTTAGAACTCACTGAATTCACATTATTTTCTTTATTCTCTCATCACTCACTTCCATTCTTTCACAGGGCAAACTTTGTGTTATTTCCTCCATTAAATGCCCCAATTCTACCCTCAGCAGAGCTATTGCCTCTTCTGCATGTGCCTCTGATATAAATCCTAGACAGCCCCAAATTGTGGCATATAACAGTGTATTGGAATTTCCAGTTTTCTCATCTGATGTTTCAATTCATTGTGCATAGTTCAAAGTCAGAGCCAGATTCATTTACTTATTTTATGTTTAGGCCTTGAGCAATTTAGATACATTCATATAAATTAGGTCCTCAGTATTAACTTGGTGTGTATTGAACATGAAGAGGTACAGTTTTCCTTGAGTTTTGAAAAAAAGTGTTCCCAGTACAGAAACTCAGATCAGTCAAAAGCTTAAACCTGTGCAATTATATGGATACCAAAAAAAAATTGTTGTTAATTCAGATACCACAATAGATAGTATACATTTCTGTTCTTTTATGTGCTCATCTTGAAAAATCAAGCCCTACTATTAACATTTGGTAATATGTATATTAAAATTATATAACTCTGTGAGAAAGGAAAACATGGCATACTGGAAAAGCAAAGTCTTCACTGGAAATGTGGTGTCCTGGATTGGTATTCTTGGCATGCAAATGACTGCCCAGGGCAGTTTAAGCTACTTAATTTATCTGATTACTATTTTTCTAATTGACTTTCAGGTAAAAATCGCTTAAGTTCCTTCCAGCTTTAGAATCTCAAAATCCTAATATTACTGGATGTTAGGGGTTGTGTTGTGTTAATTCCAAAATTCATATGTTGAAGTCCTAACCTCCAGTCCCTCAGAGTGTGGCTATATTTGGTAGGGCCTTTAAAGAGGTGATTAAGTTCAGGAGTGCAGGCTCACGCCTGTAAACCAAGCACTTCAGAGGGCTGAAGGGGGTGGATCACTTGAGTCCAGGAGTTTGAGACCAGCCTGGCTAAGATGGTGAAACACTGTCTCTACTAAAAATACCAAAATTAGCCAGGCATGGTGGCAGACACCTGTAATCCCAGCTACTTGGGAGGCTGAGGCAGGAGAATTGCTTGAACCCATGAGGCGACATTGCAGTGAGCCGAAATCAGGTCACTCACTCCAGCCTGGGAAATAAGTGAGACGCTGTATGGTATCACAAAAAAAAAAAAAAAAAAAAAAAAAAAGAGGTGATTATGTTAAAATGAGACCATTAAGATTCATCCTAATCCAATATTCCTGATATCCATCTGAGAAAAGAACATTTGGACACACAAAGGACACTAGTAATATATGCACACACACACAAAATACCATGTAAGGGCACAGCAATAATGCATTCATCTGAAAGCCAAGGAGAGAGTCCTCAGAAGAAATCAAACTTGCTAACACTTTGATCTTACACGTCTAGCCTTTAGAAATGGAAAGATGATCCTGGTTGGCTCAATCCAATTACAGGTATACCTTGGAGGTACTGGGGGTTGGGTTCCAGACCAATGCAATAAAATAAAGTAAGTAACACATACATTTTGTTTTCCAGGGTATATAATATATATTTACACTATACTGTAGTCTATTAAGTGTGCCATAGCATTATGTTTAAAAAATGTACATACATTAACTTAAAAATATTTTATTTCTAAGAAATGTTAACGATTATCTGACACCGAGATGCAAAGTGAGCCCATGCTGTTGGAAAAACAGCACTGATAAACTTGTTCCATGCAGAGTTGCCACAAGCTTTCCTCCTTCCTTTTCTTCTTCTTCCACTTCTTCTTCTTCTTCTCCTTCTTCTTCTTCTTCTTCTCCTTCTCCTTCCTCTTCCTCCTCCTCCTCCTCCTCTTCTCCCTCTTCTCCCTCTTCTCCCTCTTCTCCCTCTTCTCCCTCTTCTCCCTCTTCTCCCTCTTCTCCCTCTTCTCCCTCTTCCCCTTCCCCTCCTTCTCCTTCTCCTTCTCCTTCTCCTTCTCCTCCTCCTTCTCCTCCTCCTCCTCCTCCTTCTTCTTCTTTCTTCTTTCTTCTTTCTTCTTTCTTCTTTCTTCTTTCTTCTTCTCTTTTTTTAGATGGAGTTTTGCTCTTGTTGCCCAGGCTGGAGTGCAATGGTGCAATCTCAGCTCACAGGAACAGTTGCCTCCCAGGTTCAAGCAATTCTCCTGCCTCAGACTCTCGAGTAGCTGGGATTACAGGTGCCCACCATCACACCCAGCTAAATTTTTGTATTTTTAGTAGAGGCAGGGTTTCTCCATTTTGGTCAGGCTGGTCTCCAGACCTCAGGTGATCTGTCCACCTCGGTCTCCCAAACTGCTGGGATTACAGATGTGAGCCACCAAGCCCTGCCCAAACTTTTAATCTTAGAAGAAAAATATAATATCTGTGAAGTGCAATAAAGCAGAGAGCAATAAAACAAGATACAAAGGTACATGGGACCTTAAAGTAGAGAATCAGTACTGGTCAGGTCAGGGAGATGAGACAAGAAGGAGGAAGAGAAGAAAGGAGAGTGAGAAGGAAAGGAAAAAGAGAAAAAGGAAGAGATTTGAAGGATGAGAGGATTTCAGCATATTGTTACTGGCTTTGAAGATGAAGGAAAGTAGCCATTAACCAAGGAACACAAGTATCCTCTAAAAGTCAGAAACAGTCCTGAGCTGACGGTCAGCAAGGACAAACTGATCTCCCACCTGTGCCCACAAGAAACTGAGTTTTGCCAACAACCCACATAAAGAGAAAATAAATTCTCCCCTAGAGCCCCCAGAAAGGGATGCAGCCTTAACTACCTCTTGGTTTTAGTCTGATGAGACCTATGTAGAACTTCTGGTCTACAGAACTGTAAGGAAATAAATTTGCATTGACTTAAATGCTGAACTTGTGGTAAATTTGTTACAGCAGCAATAGAAAACGAATAAAATGTTCTACTTAATCCAAAATCTTCAGAACAGGGATTCAGTGTATTTATTGCGTGGGCATGACCTGAAAGCTATGAGCTTCCGTTAGTTTTTCCTCTTTCAAATAAACACCTCAACTGGCATCTTTTAGGAACTACTGCGTGTGCTTGTCATACAGCCTGCATGAATAGGCCGTAATTCACTATTATCTCATTGACAAGGCTATGATTCATTTCACACATCATTGTTCATTAAAATAATGTGTACCTGTGCCTTAGTTCCATCCCTCTTTAAAGCCCAACTGCTAACAAATCCATGGTCAATTAATTTTAGTGGATGAAGAGACACTAAATTTAGAGGATGAAAACTTACAGGTTTTCCACCCTTGTAATTATTTTATTTTCTGAAATTTAGTGCCTATAAACAAATTACAATATACTG
This sequence comes from Sapajus apella, assembly GCF_009761245.1. NCBI lineage: Eukaryota > Metazoa > Chordata > Mammalia > Primates > Cebidae > Sapajus > Sapajus apella. The sequence goes on along the minus strand of NW_022436948.1, from coordinate 24,093,555 downwards.
TTTTTAAGATTGTCTTTTCTCAAATTTTCTTATAACAGTATTTAGCCTTATGTGAAGAAGAAAATGCATTTAATTATTTTTAAAGATTAAAATTATGTTTCTTTAAAAGTTACTGATTTTAAAAGCATTATTAATTTCTGTTTTATAGTATTCAATTTTAAATGCAAAGTACCCATGTTATATGTCGAATTAAATTCTTTCTGTTTTTTATTTTTTTCCAGGTATATTTCAATACTGAAGAGAAAATATTATCTGAAAGTCATGTAAAAAATGTTGGGTTTTTATCTAGAAAATTTGTGTGCTGCTTATTTACTATTATCTAGAAATGCTGATTATAAACTGCATTTGATAAAAGATTATATATTGATCCATGTTAGCAGATGGTCACTCTGAACACACACATTTCCATACTGTGAAATTTTGCAGTTGCAATGCCATTTTACAACACTGTTTAACAGCGTTCTTCATAGGAATTTTAACTACCTAGACAGCTGGAGGGTGACAAAAGTAGCTTAAAATAAACCAAAAAGATTTCTTGGTTGCACAGGGCTCAATTACATTGTCTAAACCAGAGAATTCAACAAGAAGAAATTATTCTAAATGTATGTTTCACAACCATACAGGAACTGCTTGAAACTGGGAAGAAATCAAATAAATGAGATCTAGGTACAAAGGACTTTACATCCCATGCATTTATAAAGGAGTATAAAAGCAATGTATTACATTTCAAGGAAATGCCTTGGGGGAAATAAAAAAAAAAAGGATGGGCAAAAACAAACAAACAAACAAAAACTAGAGAGAAAGTATTCACTATAGTTTAAATAAAAGGTGTGCTATCCTAAGATACCAGCATATCAGAAAAGTAGGAAGAATTTTTATTTAAATGTAAAATCACCAAGTTTTAAAACCTTACTTGAAATGAACAGCAGAAATTTGCAACTAAAAGGAAAAGTGCCTCAGAATAAACCATTACATCTAGCAGGTGCTCATCTGTCCTCAGAAAGTTTCTACTTATAAAGTACACAAAAGTTTTAGAATAAAGAAAAACAGTTTTTATTGGTAACATTTTCATCCTTATGAATCTCATAAAAAATACAATATGTCCAATAAAAACTCAACTTGTTTTTTGAGGGCATAGAAACACATTGATTTGCAGAGATCTCAATAGCTTTTTAGATATTAAATATTTCTCCAAAATACATAAATGTGGAAAATATGTTCATTGACATGTACATATAAAATCATATTACATCAACAATACAACAGTGTCTGACATGCGTGCATATACTCGTGCTAACAGAATAAATCCTGCAATTACTCTTTACTACTATCACAAGACTGTAATTACTGTTAAATACTCAGTTACTCTGATATGAGACAATCACATGAAGTCCTTTGAACCCAGGCCTGTTTTCACTCTATGGAACATGCAGAAATTTTTTTCTCCTTACATTTATTCTATGAATCATCAGATAAACTTCAAAAATTTTGACTAAAATATTTACTCATTTTATATAAAAAGTGTTCTTCTACTTTTCTTTTTCATTAAAATTAAATCTGTCAGTTATAAAAATATTGTACATTTCTTTAGGCTCTAAAGCCCCATGGGCTGAAGTAGCATACCAGTTCCACTACTGCCTTCAGGTTATTTTATTATTATTAATTTTAAATGTATTGCTATTGCATGTTATAATTGCCAAATGACAAAACTATTCATTCTCAAATGTTCTATGTTTCTCATTACAATGAGATATAGAATAAAACTTCAAATAAAATGTTCTGTCGAACTCCACTTGAACTTTCAGCATCTTTTACTATACTGAAAATCAAACATCTGAAATGTCTGAAAATAGGTCAGTGACAGAAATATGAAAGTGAAAATGTGGAGTTGTGAGCATAAGTCAATTCTTAGTGTTGTTTATGGTGGAACAGGGGAACTTCATCCTAGAAGCACAAAAGTAAATTTAAAAAATAGGCAGAATTTTAAGGTTAGCTTGGAAAGATACAAAGAGAATCTTCAAAATTAGGTATCTTAAAAACTAAACTCATGGCTCACACCTTTAATCCATCAGTTTGGGAGACCGGGGTGGGCGGATCATGAGGTCAAGAGATCAAGACCATCCTGGCCAACATGATGAAATCCCGTCTCTACTAAAAATACAAACCTTATTCGGGTGTGGTGGTGTTCACCTGTATTCCCAGCTTCTTGGGAGGTTGAGACAGGAGAATTGCTTGAACCCGAGAAACAGGTTGCAATGAGCCAAAATTGCGCTACTGCACTCCAGCCTGGGAGACACAGCGAGACTCCATCTCAAAAAACAAAACAAAACAAAACAAAAAGACCACTAAACTTGTATTCTGCATTTAATGAAAATGATTTAAAAAAAAGGAAATGTATGTAAAAATAACTAATGTTCCTAACAGAATGCTCACAGATTGTAGGGATAATGTATCAAAATCAAACATCTTAAATATAGTTAACTTTTCCTGTACTCTAACTCTGTTCCAGATCTTTTTAAAGTTGTCTTACAGATATTAACATACTTAAATTTCATACAAAAATACTAAAAGGTAGATACTAATAATAACCCCAATTTTCAGAAGTTGCACATTGTTTAAACAATTGTCTCTAATTAGAAGATTAGTAAATTAGACATGCAGTTTTCAAATCTGGAGCCTTCACTCTTAATTAAGAAATAATACAAGAAGTATTAATTGCATATTGTATTATCAGTGATGATAAGAGGTGATTGATATTGGAATTAGTGAATAAGTTTTCTCTTTACCCTTTACTATGCATTTCTCATTTACTGTTATAAAAAGGACAGTTACCCTTGCTTAGATTTTCATTGTCCTTCTTTTCTATATAAAAATAAATACTCCTGAAAATGTCTATCCTCTCTGAAAAATGTATAGTATTATAGCAAAAATATTTATTATTAGCTTTCTCATAGACGTGGAAAATATCTTCAGAGATGTCTTTCTAAGCATAATGAATAAAACAATTTATTTGTATATTTGTATTTCATGGAAAACATTAACAAAGATTATTTACACATAAATGACTTACTGAACTGAGATTTTAAAAATTGGGATAATTGCTTATTGTTGAGTTTTAAAAGTTGTATGTACATTTTTGATAATAGTCCTTTTACGCATGTGTCTTTTACAAATATTTTCTCCTGAGATTTGTCTTCTCATCCTATTGAATGAGCACAGCAGAAGATTTTGGTTTCAATGAAGTCCAGGTTTTCAACTATTTCTTTTATATATTGTACCTTTTGCATTATATCTAAAAAGTCACCACTATACCCAAGTTCATGTAGGGTTTCTTCCTGTAATATAGGAATTTTATAATTTTGAGTTTTTATAATTTTATAGGAGTTTTATAATTTTAGAGTTAATTTTTATGAAGGATGTAATTACTGTATCTAGATTTATTTATTTTTTGGCATGTGGATATCCATTTGTTTCAGCACCATTAGTTGAAAAGGCTATAAATGTTCCATTTTATTGCCGTTGACTCTTTGTCAAAGATGAGTTGACTACATTTATGTGAGCATATTTCTGCACTAAATATGCTGTCCCATTAATCTATTTGCCTATTCTTTTGCCAATATCATGCTGTATTGTTTAAATAACTGTAACTTATAGTACATTGTGATGCAAGATACTGACTTGAGTTTTTTAAATATTAAGAGGGCTATTCTGGGCCTTTTTTTCCTCTGTATATAAATTTTAGAATAAGTTTGCTCTTCTCTACAAAATAACTTGCTTGGATTTTGACTGGGATTGCATGGATCCTATAGATCAGTTTGGGAAGAACAAACATCTTGACAATAGTGAGTTCTCTTATGCATGAACATGGAATATATCTTCATTTGTTTATTCTAAAGAATAATGCTATTTAACAACAGAATTTTGTAGTTTTTCTTATCTAAATCTTGTACATGTTTTGGCAGATTTATAATCAGATATTCAATTTTGGAGGATTTGAATATAAATGGTATTTGTTTCTATTTCAATACCCCACTTGCTCATTGCTGGTATACAGGACAAAAATTGGTTTTTGTATATTAACATTGTGCCTTGCAAATTTTCTTTAATCAGTTATTAATTGCAGAAGCTTTTTTATTATTTCAAATCTTCTACATAAATGTTAATGTTATCTGAAAAAAATTTATTCTATTTTTTCTTCCCTGTATAAGCTGTTATTGTCTTTTCATAATTATTGCATTATCTAGAGCTTCCAGTATAATGTTGAAAAGTAGTGGTGAAAGAAAACATCCTTGTCTTGCTTTTGATCTTAGCAGGAAGGTTCTGGTTCCTTATCAATAAATATGATGTTAATGGTAAGATTTTGTAGATTTTCTTTATCAAACTAAAAAAATTTTCTCTATTTATAATTTGCTGAGTTTTAATTACAAACAGTTTTGTTAAATACATATTCTGAATCTATTGAAACAATGTACAAAAATACAGTTTGTATTTTTTTCCTGATGATGTGATAGAATATATTAATTGATTTCAAAACGATGAATTAATCTTGTATACTTGAAATAAATCCCACTTGTTGATAGTGTATAATTCTTTTTACATATTATTGGATTGAATTTACTAATGATTTGTTGAGAATTTTTGTATCTACTTCCATGATATACACCAATCTGTAGTTTAATATTTTTGTCTACTTTATGAGAGAAATTCTGGCCTCAAAATTAAGTTAGGGAGTATTCCCTCTGTTCATATATTCTGAAAGTAGTTGTAAAGAACTGGTTTAATTTCCTCCTCACATGTTTAGTAGAATTTATCCATAAACTCTTATAGGCCTGATACTGTCTGTTTTGGAAGGATATTAATTTTTTTATTCAATTTCTTTAACAGATTTACATCTATTCAGGTTGTTTATTTCTTCTTGTGGGACTTTTTGCACATTGTATCTTTCACATAATCCTTCCATTTTATCTAAATTATCTAATTTGTGGCCACAGAACTGTTTGTAATATTCAGATATACCCTTTTCCATATCTTGATATTAGTATCTTTTATTCTCTTTTTTCCTTTCTCATTTATTCCAGTTAGTGGTATCATTTCAAATTTTCAGCTTTTGGACCTGCTGGTATTCACTATTGATGTCCTAATTCTAATTTTGTTGATTTCTACTCTAATTTTCATTATTTCTTTCCTCTGCTAAGGATTTTATTTGCTTTTCTTTTTCTAGTTTTCTAAGGTACAGCTTAATTTTACATATTTCTTTGTTTCTTATATGTGCTTTCAATGCTAAAAATGTTACTCAAGGCCAAATGTAGTGGTTCATGCCTCTAATCTCAGCACATTGGGAGGCTGAGGCAGGCAGATCACTTGAGCCCGGGTGTTTAAGACCAGGATGGGTAACATAGTGAGATCTAATCTCCACAAAAAATAAAAAATAATTAGCTGAGTGTGATGGCACATGTATATAATCCTAGCTACTTGGGATGCAAAAGTGGGATGATCGTTTAAACCTGGTAAGTCAAGGCTACAGTGAGCTGTGATAATACCATTGACCACCAGTGTAAGCAGCAGAGCAAGGCCCTTTGCCTCATAAATAAATAAATAAATAAATAAATAAATATATAAATAAATAAAATATCTAGCACTGTTTTGCTGTATTCTACACATTACTGATAGCTGTATTTTGAAACGTTATATTTCCATTTCCATATGGTTCAGTTAAAAAGAAATTGAGACTTTCATGACCCATGCATTATTTAGAAGTGTGTTATCTCTAAATTTGGGGGGATTTTCAATTTATCTTTCAGCTATTTATTTTTAGTTTAATCCATTGTGGTGTGAAAACTAACATCATATATTTTCTATTATTTTAAATTTGTTAACGTGTGTTTTACTTCTCACTATGGCCTTAGTGAATGTGCCATATGAGTTTGAGAAGAAATTGTAATCTGCCATTTTTGTTTGTTTTTTGAGAAAAGGTGTCATGATTATAGTTCACCACAGCTTTGACTTCCTGGTTTAAGTGATTCTCCCTGTTCAGCCTCCCAAGTAGCTGGGACTACAGGCACACACCACCACACCTGGCTATTTTTTTTCAAATTTTGTAAAGGTGAGGTCGCTTTATGTTGCCTAGGCTGGTCTCAAACTCCTGGGCTCAAGCAATCCTCCCTCCTCAGCCTTCTGAAGTGCTAGGATTACAGGTGTGAGCCACCATGTCTGGCCTTACAGTTTTTTAATTGTCTGTAGATTTTAATTATGTTTAGTTTATTGATAATATTCATTATTTCAACTATGTGTTTACTGATTTTCTCTCAGCTGAGTCTATCTACTTCTATATGGTTAAAATCTCTGACTATAATAGTGGATTCATCTATTTGTCATTGAAGTTCTATCAGTTGTTTCCTCATATTATGATCCTCTGTTGTTAAGTAGATACATGGTAAGGATTGTTAAGTTTTCTTGGAATATTGACCACATTGTTGTTATTTAATGCCCCTCTTTATCCTTGATAAATATTCTTGCTCTGAAATCTGCTCTATATGAAACTAATGTACTTTTTTTAACTTTATTTTGATTAGTGTTAACATAGTATATTCTTTACTGTTCCTTTAATTTTAATTTATATTTGTCTTTATATTTAAAGAGAGTTTCTTCTAGATCCTTCATTTCACCATATTACAAAAATCAACTCCATTGGATTAAGACTTGAATATAAGACGTAAAACTATAAAAATCCAAAACCTAGGAAATACCATTCTGAACATAAGCCTTGGAAAATAAATTCATGTTGAAGTTTCCAAAAGTAATTGCAACAAAACCAAAAATAGGCAAGAGGAAACTAAAGCTGAAGAACAAAAGAAACTATCAACAGATTAAACAGATGACCTACAGAATGGGAGAAAACGTTTTCAGACTATGCATCTGACAATGGTGTAATATCAAGAATCTATAAGCAACTTAAATAAGTCACCAAGCAAAATACAGCCACACGAATAAATGGACAAAGGACATGGACACTTCTCAATAGAAGACACACAGTCAACAAGAATATGAAAAAATGTTTCTCATCATTAGAGAAATGCAAATCAAACTGCAATGAAATACCATCTCATACCAACCAGAATGGCTATTAATAGAAAGTTAAAAAAAAAAAAAAAAAAAAGAAAAACAACAACAACAAAAAAAACACCAGATTTTGGTGACATTTTGGAGAAAAGGGAACACTTATACGCTGCTGGTGGGAATGTAAATTATGTTAGAAACTATGGAAAGCAGCCTGGAGATTTCTCAAATAACTACCATTTAACCCAGAAATCCAATTACTGGATAGATACCAAAAGGAAGATAAATCTTTGTACCAAAAATACACGTGCATATGTATGTTTATTGCAGCACTATTCATAATAGCAAACACATAGAATTAACCTAGATACCCATAGCAGTGAACTGGACATACAAAATGTAGTACATATACATCATGGAATACTATGCAGCCATGCAAAAGAAAAAAGTAATGTTCTTTGCAGCAATATGGATGCAGCTGGAGGCCACTCATAAACAAATTAATGCAGAAACAGAAAACCAAATTCAACATATTCTCATTATAAGTGGGAGCTAAACACGGAGTGCACATGGACACAAATCAAACCATAATAGATACCACAGTCTAGTTGAAGGAGGGGAAAAGGAGACGGGTGGGGGTCAAAAAACTATGCTCACTGTCTGGATGACTAAATAACTTGTACACCAAACCCTGACACTCAATTTACCCATGTAACAAACTTGCATATGTAATCCCTGAACCTAAAATAAAAGTTGCAAAAGAAAAATAAATAAATAAAATGGGTTTCTTATAGATGATACATAGTTGGGTATCTTGTTTTCTACACTGTGACAGTATTTATATTTAATTGGTGTATTTAGACCATTGATATTTAAAGTGATTATGGTTATTATTACATTGATATCTACCACATTTGTTACTGATTTCTATTTGATGTCCATGCTTGCTGTTTCTGTTTTTGTCTTCTGCACTATTTCTGTCTTTTGGGTTTTAATTCAGCATTATTTAAGATTCCATTTTCTCTAATTTCTTAACATATCAGTTATACACAAACTCAAGTATATACACAAATATATATATATATATATACATATACATATACACACACACACACACACACACACACACACACACACACATATATATATATATATATATATACCTTATTTAGTGATTGCCCTAGAATATACAATGCACATTTACAACTAATTCATATTAACTTCTAAGTAACAGTATACTGTTTGCAGGTAATGCAAGTACCTCATGATAACAACATATTTCTAATTCCTTCATCTTTTGTATCATTGTTAGTTATTTATACATAAGTATACATGATCATATATAAATATATATATATATATATATACACACACACACAGGTACACATAACTGAAAAGACTTTGCTATTATTTTGAAAAAATTGTTGTCTGTTAGATCAATTAAATATGATACAGTATTTTTCTTACCTTCACTTATTTATTATTTAATCCTCTTTCTTTCGGTATGTAGATCAAAGTTTCTAATCTGTATCATTATCTTTTCTCTCTGAAGAGCTTTTTTCAACTTTGTTAAGATATAATTGACAAAATAAAAATTGTATACGCTTAAATTATACAACCTGATGTTTTGACATACATATACACTGTGAAATGATCACCACAATCAAGCTAACTAACATATTCATTACCTCTCACAGTTGCCATTTGTGTGTGTGTGTATGTGTCTGTGGCATAAGATCTACCCTATTAAAAATTTTCATGCCTGGTGCGGTGGCTCATGCCTGTAATCCCAGCACTTTGGAAGCCTGAGGCAGGTGGAACACCTGAAGTAAGGAGTTGGAGACCAGCCTGACCAACGTGGCAAAACCCTGTCTCTACTAAAAATAAGAAAATCAGCTGGGCATGGTGGTGGGTGTCTGTAATCCCAACTACTCAGAGGCTGAGGCAAGAGAATCTCTTGAACCCAGGATGCGGAAGTTGCAGTGAGCCAAGATCATGCCATTGCACTCCAGCCTGAGCCACAAAAGCAAAGCTCTTTATAAAAAGAAAGAAAAATTCAAATATACAATACAGTGCATTAGCTGTAGTCAGCATGTTGTGTATTAGGTTAGTAGAACTCTTTCGTCTTATATCTGAAAGTTTCTACCCTTTGACAAACACCTAGCCATTTATTCACTGCTATGCCCCAGTCCTTGGTAACCACTATTCTACCCTCTGCTTCTATGAATTTGACTATTTTAGAGTCCACATATAAGTAAGATCATGCAGTATTTGTCTTTCTGTGTATGGCTTATTTTATTTAACATAATGTATTCCTCCACATTATTCTATGTTGTCATAAATGTCAGGATTTCCTTCTTTATTAAGGCTGAATTTCCCTGCCAACACTTTTCATCTTTTTTATAATTGCCATTGTAAGAGCTGTGAGTCAATAACTCATTATGGTTTTGATTTCTATTTATCTGATGATGAGTGATACTGAGCACCTTTTCATATATCTGTTGGCCATTTGTATGTCACCTTTTGAGAAATTCAAGGTTGCTAGGAACACACAAATAGGACAACAATAATCTTTTCAATAAACAATGTTTATAAAACAATATCCACAAGCAGAAAAAATAATATTACATACTTCTTTCATGATATATAAAAAAATCAACTCAAAATGGATTTGCAAACTGTATATATAATAATAAGTTAATATGCAAAATGTATAAAGAACCCATGTAATACAATACCAAATAAATAAATAAATAACTCTAATAAAAAAGGGGAAAAGAAGCTTAAGAACCTACTGTACTATATCTTGCAAGGCTGAGCTTACTTGTAACAAATTTCCTCAATTTTTGTTGGTCTGAGAATATTTTTATTTCTCCTTCACTTTTGAAAGATGATTTTACAGGATACAAAATTGGTGATAATTTTTTCTCTGAATGCTTTAAGAATTTCATGCCATTCTCTGCTTACATGGTTTCTGAGCAGAAAATGAATGTAATTTTTACTTTCCTTCCATACAGATAAAGTGCTGTTTCCCTTTGTCTGCTTTCAAAATTTTATTCATCTTCTAGAATTTGAATATGATATGCCTAAGTGTTGCTTTTTTAGCACTTATTCTGCTTGGTGTTCTCAGAACTTCCTGGAACTGTGCTTTGGTGGCTGATGTTAATTTGAAAACATTCACAGTCATTACTGCTTCAAATATTGTTTCAGTTTCTTTCTCTCTTATCTTCCTCTGGTATTCTCAATATTCATATATTACATAATCTGTAACTGTTGCTCCACAGTTCATAGATATTCCGTTGTGCTTTTTATTTTTTCCTTTTACTTCAGTCTGTTTTTTCTCCTTTATTTTCAGTTTTGAAAGTTTCTATTGTCATGTTCTCAAGCTCAGAGGTTCTTTATTCAACTGTGTCCAGTTTGTTAATGGACGCAACTGAAGAAAGTATTCTTCATTTCTATTATAGTGTTTATTCTCTCTAATATTTCTTCTTCATTTATTCTTTAAGTTTTTGTCTTTTGCTTAAATTACCTATCTGTTCTTGAATGTTGTCTGTTTCCCCCCTTCCCGCTTGGAGCCCATTGGTATTTTAAAATTTTAGTATGATAATTCCAACATACCTCCCATCTATGACTCCAATTCTGATGCTTTTTCAGTCTCTTTAAACTGGATTTTACATTGTTGGGTTTTGCCTTTTAGTATGCCTTGTAATTTGTTGCTGAAATCTGGACATGATATACTGGGTGAATGAAATTCTAGCAAATAGGCCTTTAGTGGTGTGATGGAAAGATTATGAGTTGGGGAGGGCAGGAGTTACATAGTTCTATGATTAAGTCTCAGTATCAGTATTCCTGTGTTCCTGAACTCTAAACTTTATTAGTGATTTTCAGTGTTTTCCCCTCCTCTCCTTAGGTGGGACAGGATGGCTAAAGAAGGCTAAGGTTGGGTATTTCCCTTCCCTTATGTGGAAGGCTAGAGCTAATTGGAGTTTGCTATCCCCCTTTAAGGTAGGGTGGACTCTGATAAAATCCTGCCAAGTTAGGCTGTAGTAAAATGGTTTCTACTGAGAACAGTAATTGTTAAAAACAGCAAGAACAAACCAGAATGCTCTACCATATTTTAAAATGACTTCTTTTTCTGTTCTCGTACTGGAAGCATGAAGAGATTATTTTCTCCTAACATTAATTGCAAGGAGCTGGAATAGCTACCAAAAGTAAAACTCACAAAAGGAGGGAGGCCCCCCATGACTCTGTCCTGTGCTTCTTACTGTCAGACTTGGCCAACCTTAGCCTCCGGCAATCCATTCATTACAGTTTAGGTTTTCTTACCTGGGCTCCTGCAGAGATTTCAGCAATTTTGAGGACAGTAGTTTGTCTTGTGATGTCAACTTCTCTGACAGATCTAAGAAGAATTTTTCATTTTTGAGTTTTGTTCAGCTTTTTACTTGTTGTTAAGTCAGAGTGGTTGACTTCTAAGATGCTTATATGCCAGATTGTTTGGCATGCTTTTTTAGATAATAGGAAGCTGATCATTGGCATATAAAATAAATAGAATCAATGTTTAACAGATATTAATAATTTTATCTGAATATTTGCCAAAAAAATTATATTATCATATAAAGCATATCAAAAAAAGAATAAGAACAATGTTATAAAAACTTTTTAAAATAAAAATAATTACCTAATTTATGCATTTTTCAATCATTTACCTATTTATATATATATACATGTTATATATAATAAATATGATATATAAATATATAAACAGTATACATAATGTATATATACTATAAATGCTACATAAATATTGATAAAATTATACCTTTTGCTATTATATATGTTATTAAATCTCTCAAAATAAATGGAAAACAATATTTTCATTTTTATGTGAAAAGCTTACCTGCAGTTTACCAAATTGCAATTTAACATTACAAAATATTGATGATGGCTAAATTTGGAGAAGTAATTAGGTCAAATATTTTGTTTTTTAATGTATAGAAAAATAGACACACATATACACACACACACACTGGGGGTTCAAATATTATTCAGAGTTAGCATGAACTATGCAAATTTTCCTCCAAGAATTTCACATCTTGATCTGCAAAAAAGAAAAGAAAGTGTGGTTTTCATAACAGGTTATAGCTTCTAACGTTCAGAGTGCTATACCTTGATAGATATTGGAGTAAAACCTGGGCATATTTCTTAATTTTCAAAACTTTAATATCTTTGATTGTAAAATGATAATACACGCCTAAATCCTACAGTTCTAGATGATGGGCGGGGGCGTGCACAAGTGTGCATAAAACACTTAACAGTGCCTACCTCGTAGCAAGCAGGCATTAAATGGCAGCTATTACTAGATATTAACTGGACATGGTTTCTCATAAATTTTGTTATGGCCTGCTTCCTATGTTGACACTGTTAGGGAAAGGAATAAAGAAAAAACAAAGCATAGGGGTAATTAAATTGCCCCTAAAAACAAAAAAAAAAAAATACTATGAAGCAAAAACATAATAATTTAGGCAAACTTCTCCAAGTATCAAATTTTCATGTATTGTTATTTTTCCTTTTTTTTCTATAGTGTTCTTTAAGTTGTTGAGAATTTGAGGGGAAAAAAAAACAAAACATGTATAAAAGATGTCTTTCTGAAGCAAAAAAGTAGTCTATAAAAAAAAGCCCCAACCACATTTCTTTTTCTCCTCCAGAAATGCTGGGATTGCTGGATTTCTTTTTAGTTTTCCTTTTTCTTCTTTTCGTTTATGTAAACATGCTCTCCATATTTCCATGAGCCATGTCTCACATATTATAAAAAGGCATGCTAAATATAATTAAAAGTAGAGGCAGAAGGCTTTCCAGCAAAAGAGTGGGTAGCACTAAAGCACAACCTTAATATCCATGGTGAAATGTCATTGAGTCATCAAGGTTTGTGCCATATGCATCTGTGGTTTAACTCATCCCCAAAGACTGCATTGATTTGCAATTACAGCATATTTTGGGATTAAAGAAAAGAAACATAAAAATGATAATTAATCACCAGTTAGGATCACATTTATCCGTGCAGAAAGTTATTTAATAAAAGATGATAAATGAGTGAATAATGAGAAGAAACGTTATGTAGCAGTGACAGTACAAAGTACAAAAATAAAAGATCAAATATTTCTATTTGGAATAGTCATTATTACCTTAAAATCATGGATGATATAACCTCAGAGAGGAGTTAAATAGATAACAATGAGGCTTAGTTCAACTTTATCATGGCATAAGGTTTAATTGATTATAGATTTTGACTTCATAGTGATAATAATGAACAGGGTACAATTGTTTAGAGAAATTTGCCCTAAGAGAGATGTCTCTTTTAGTGATTCTTTATTCCCAGCAAATGCCCTAAGATTCTGTCTTCCCATCAGCTTCCTTACAGGTATGTTAAGAATGATGAAGGAAAATCTAAATCTACCTTTGAAAGAAAAATATAAAAATCTTAACTGGCTTCTTATGGTTTTTCAATTATGGTTTCTCTCTAAGTATATTTGTATGAGTTTACTGTTTCAAAATATTATATTGGCATTTCTAAATACCAAACATATTCAGACACATTTCAGAAAGAATCATGTTTTTTATTGTAAGGAAGATGAGTAAAAGGGCAAATGGGAATTGATGATCATCTCCTTTCTTCATCTGCAGCCCAGTAAAACAGCTGAGACCCTGACAATGACAGGTACTTCACCTGCAAAGACTGAAATGAGCTAATTGCATAGCTGTCAATTTATCCTTCTGTTTCATTTCAATCATAAATGGCTTGGCTTAGAGTAATGTACTATTCTTCATATCTCTGAATGCCAAAAACAGCAGGACCTGAAGAAATCCGTTGCCTAGAGTGCCATTTACAGATTAATATTTTTAAATACAAACTGCCATAGAAGCAGGGATTATGCCATTCTGCAAGTTTCTCTCTATAAGTAAGAGAGGAACTTACTGTAAAATCTTAGATATTGATATATTGCATTTGAAGTTTATAAACAGGATAACTTGGCTAAACACACTCTTTTAAATTCAGATAATATTATGGATTCCTCTAGTTCTTATCAGGATATAGAATACCTAAAACACAGGCCCAACACCTTGAACTATCTTTAACTCTTGGTATAATTGTTTGTTCAGACACATATTTTTTTTTTTTTTTTTTTTTTTTTTTTTTTTTTTTGAGACGGAGTTTCGCTCTTGTTACCCAGGCTGGAGTGCAATGGCGCGATCTCGGCTCACCGCAACCTCCGCCTGCTGGGTTCAGGCAATTCTCCTGCCTCAGCCTCCTGAGTAGCTGGGATTACAGGCATGCGCCACCATGCCCAGCTGAATTTTTTTGTATTTTTAGTAGAGACGGGGTTTCACCATGTTGACCAGGATGGTCTCGATCTCTTGACCTCGTGATCCACCCGCCTCGGCCTCCCAAAGTGCTGGGATTACAGGCGTGAGCCACTGCGCCCGGCCGACACATATTTTTATTAGAGTGTAATTTTGCATCTAAACGGATTTTTTAAAAGACCCTGTGATTATTTAAGATACAAATTAAGGTCCTCAAATTTCCTGGATATTTGGAAAACCCCAAATTCCATCAGATTAACTTATTACCACCAGCGGGTCCACCAGGGCTTAATTGTCACTGTGCTTTTTTCATCTTTTTCTCAAGCTCAAAGATTCTGGAGGTAGGTAACAGCCCTGTAATATAATTATCATCTATCCTATCTTCTCCAGGAACACCGAGATTTCTGTGATAATTCTGATGCAATAACTTATTAATGCTTAAAAATAACTTTAAACAGGTTAGTTTCAACAGTATATTGAGCAAAGAATGATTCATTAATCTAGTGGCATTCAGAACCAGAAAAGATTGGGAGAATTCTCCTTTGCAAAGGTAGCAGTGAGTATTTACAGACAGAAAAAAGAAATAAATGGCTTGACGGGTTACAGCTAGGCATTTGCCTGACTTGGTCATGACGTCATCACTTGACAGCCAGTGACTGGCTGAAACTCAGCTGCTCGTGATTGACTGAAACCTGGCTATTTGTTACCAGAAAAAGATTCTTCTAAGTTAGGGTTCAGTTTTTTACATAGGAAGTCAAGTAAAGAGACAATCTCAGGAAAATGGTCTTCTGCTTATTTAATTTAGCAATGCAAAAATTAAACAAATTAAGACGAAACATTATTGAACACACACGAGAAAATCTTATAGTTGTTCAGAGACATGTGAAAACAAACCAAATTAATAACCCCTCATACATTTTACAGTACAAATGAGAACTACATCCATGGAAAAAAACGGTACTTTACATCCATATCCTCAGAGAATGAACAGTCCTAGCACATGCTATTTGTTTGAAACAATAATTTCAGAATAAAAATGCATTAATGGGTATTATTAAGAAAGTGATATAAATGCATATAATATATAAGTGCTTTAAAAGACTAAAGCAATTGATTAGTACTGATTGTTGGTAGAGGTTTGGGGCCAGAGAATCACAGGAGCACCAACTACCTTGAGATAATGAAACTGTTCAATTAACAGATGTGTCAGAAATAATGCTTTTTGGGTAGTGTAGGCGTTGAGCAGAAAATGTAAATATTTGTTCCCTAGCTAAGAAATGTTAAAAATAGTCACTGACGGTAAAGTAGATATTGATGGCAAACTAAGATGTAATAAGAGTATGGGTTTAGACAAAGCTATAGGTAGCAAATGATAGTGAAGACAGGAATCTGAGTTTAGCAGAATATGAGATGATTAAAAAGTTCACATTTGGTTTAACAAGATTGGTTCCTTCTGTGACCTTGAATATTTTCACACCGTTGTAATTTCTGCTTAATGATGAAGAAATGCTACAGAAACTTGAAAAAAAAAAGTAGTGGGGGTTAAGGGAAGGATTGAGGGCAGGAGGGAGAGTTAGAATGTCTTCCTGGAAAAGTTTGTATTTTAGGTATACATTTAGGAATATGTAGATTAAAAGGTAGGTTGGTGGGGCTTTGACAAAAGATTTCTAGAGTGAAATAAATGGAAGGAAGTATCTGGTTACGTGTTCAGGAAAGTAGACTTAATTTGATGCAAATAAAATGCCAGGCATAGGAAAGAAAGTAATTTCCTTATAAATATTTTAAATTGTTTTGCATATATAGGAATGGCATGGTTTATCAAAGCTTTTAAAAATACTTATCAGTAACTTGGAAGAGCAATTTCTTCACGTGTTTGGCAAGGCAAGATTTTTTTCATTGTCATTAACTTTCATGTAATAGAAAAATTTATCTGGGCCCAATTTAGAGAGGTTTTTTTTTTTTAGTTAGCAATTATAAAGTCATTAAGAAAGTGTTCAGAATGTACTGAATAAGTGAATTTTAAGAAAGCATTTGAAAGAAAAAATGAGCTGGCCTGCAGGGGGAAAAAAGGAGATGATTACTACTTGCCACAGATAAAATGGAGAATACATCAATAAATATGTTGTAGAATGCCTTAAAAATTATAACATCTTTGGGGCAAGGCAATAGAAGAACATAACATGTTTTTTTATAAAGAACATCAAGAAGGATTTTTATACTTAAATTAATAGGCAAGTGATTACCTGGTGAAATTGATATTTAAAGCGAAGGGAAAGTAACTTTAAAAAAAAGTCAAAAGCTCTGGAAAATTTAATAAATTGACTTTTACTTGAGAAGTCAGTGAATTTCTCAACAAAAGCTTTAAAATCAAGAGACCATTCATTCAGAATGAAGCTGTGACTTAAATGGCAAATGTCTAAGAGAGAAAGAAGCGGGAAGTGATTACAGTAATTGACACAGCATTGTCCTTAAAGGCTATCTTACCAGTTCCGGGAATGACTCAACAGATAAAGGGTAAGTTTTAAAATGTTACATAGCTCCTCTTGTGTTGAGAATGGTATTTTTACATTAGGAAAAAAAAAAAAAAAACTGGCAAAAGGTGATAAGTGATACAAGTGCTCACATTCACAGGGAACTTAACCTGTTTGGCAATTTTCCTTTATGGTTAGTTAGCAGCATTGAAGTTACAATAAGTAAGATACGGGAGCCCAGGAGAAGATATAGATGAAACTTTAATTGAACGTTAATTGATGTTCACATAGATGATACATACTCTTTGGGTTTAATTACTTTTTTTTTCAAGCAATTCTCCTGCCCAAGCCTCTCAAGTAGCTGGGATTACAGGTGTCTGCCATCCTGCCTTGCTATTTTTTTTTTTTTTAATACTTTAAGTTCTAGGATACATGTGCAGAACGTACAGATTTGTTACATAGGTATACACGTGCTGGGGTGTTTTGCTGCACCCATCAACCTGTCATCTAGGTTAGGTGTTTATCCTAATGTTATCCCTTCCTAGCTCCCCACTCTCTGACAGGACCTGGTGTGTGATGTTCCCCTCCCTGTGTCCATGTGTTCTCATTGTTCAACTCCCACTTATGAGTGAGAACATGCAGTGCTTGGTTTTCCATGCTTGTGTTAGCTTGCTGATAATGATGGTTCCCAGTTTCATCTATGCCCCTACAAACTACATGAACTCATCCTTTTATGGCTGTATAGTATTCCATGGTGTATATGTGCTGCATTTTGTTTATCCAGTCTATCACTGATGGTCATTTGGGTTGATTCCAAGTCTTTGCTTTTGTGAATAATGCTGCAATAAACATACATGTGTATGTGCCTTTATAGTAGAATGATTTATAAGCCTTTGGGTATATACCTAGTAATGGGATTCCTGGGCCAAATGGTATTCCTGGTTCTCGATCCTTGAGGAAGCACCATACTGTCTTCCACAATGGTTGAAATAATTTACCCTCTACCAACAGTGTAAAAGCATTCCTATTTCTCCACATCCTCTCCAGCATCTGTTGTTTCCTGACTTTTTAATGATCACCATTGTAACTGGCATGAGAAGATATCTCATTGTGGTTTTGATTTGCATTTCTCTAATGACCAGCAATGATGAATTATTCTCATGTTTGTTGGCCACATAAATGTCTTTTGAGAAGTGTCTGCTTATATCCTTCACCCACTTTTTGATGGAGTTGTTTATTTTTTCCTTGTAAATTTAAGTTCTTTGAAGATTCTGAATATTAGCCCTTTGTCAGATGGATAGATTGCAAAATTTTATCCTATTTGGTAGGTTGCCTGTTCACTCTGATGATAGTTTCTTTTGCTGTGCAGAAGCTCTTTAGTTTAATAAGATCCCATTTGTCAATATTGGCTTTTGCCGCCATTGCTTTTGGTGTTTTAGTCATGAAGTCTTTGCCCTGCCTATGTCTGAACGGTATTGCCCAGGTTTTCTCCTAGGGCTTTTACGGTGTTAGGTCCTACATTTAAGTCTTTAATCCATCTTGAGTTAATTTTTGTGTAAGGGGTAAGAAAGGGGTCCAGTTTCAGTTTTCTGCATATGGCTAACCAGTTTTCCCAACACCATTTATTAAAAAGGAAATCCTTTTTCCATTGCTTGTTTTTGACAGGTGTGTCAAAAATCAGACGGTTGTAGATGTGTGGCGTTATTTCTGAGGCCTCTGTTCTGTTCCATTGGTCTGTATATCGATTTTGGTACCAGTACCATGCTGTTTTGGTTACTGTAGACTTGTAGTCAGGTAGCCTGATGCCACCAGCTTGGTTTTTGTTTTTGTTTTTGTTTTTGTTTTTTGCTTAGGATTGTCTTGGCTAGGTAGACTCTTTTTTTGGTTCCACATGAAATTTAAAGGAATCAATTCCTCTTTAGTGCCACAACTACTGAATACTTAAACTTGATTAACTGCATTTAGCACTTTTTTTTTTCTATTAAGGGAATTTATATGGTAAAGTCTAGTTAATTAAAGACCACAGGGACAAAGCTGTAATCTGACAAACCAGGAGTGCCTTTGTAGGATTTGGTTTCCTATGGAATGATTTTTAGAAAGGTTTACGAAAAGATCAGTTTTGGATGAGTCACCTTTTCTTATGCAGGATTAGAATTGGGGATTAATTTAGCACTGGGTGCCTTCATAGAGTGTTAGTGGTGTAGTAATTGGGTATCTCCAATTAAAAACTCAAGGAGCACAATGGAGCTGGGAACGTGATTGGTAGGAAAACAGTAGTCCCTCCAAAAAGAGATCCTCATGCTATGAACACGGGAGAGACAATATTTTCTGTTAAGATAGTAGCCATTGCATTCTTTTTTTGTTATTATTATTCTACATTTATTCGATTTTTAAACTTTCATTGTTAGTGGTTTTTTTAATAACTCAAGTTTTATTTCTCTCTCTCTCTCTCTCTTTTTACTTTAAGTTCTGGAATACATGTGCAGAATGTGCATGTTTTTTTACATAGATATACATGTACCATTGTTGTTTGCTGCCTCTATCAACCCATTATCCAGGTTTTAAGCTCTACATGCATTCTGTATTTGCCATAATGTTTTCCTTTCCCTTGCCCCAGAACCCTGACAAGCCCCAGTGTGTGATGTTCCCCTCCCTGTGTCCATGTGTTCTCATTGTCCAATCCCACTTACGAGTGAGAACATGTAGTGTATCGTTTTCTGTTTCTGTTTCTGTATGCTGAGAATGATGGCTTCCAGCTTCATCCATATCCCTGCAAAGGATATGAACTCATTCTTTTTTATAACTGTATAGTATTTTGTGGTATATATGTGCCACCTTTTCCTTATCCAGTCTATCGTGGATGGGCATTTGCGTTGGTTCCAAGTCTTTGCTATTGTAAATAGTGCAGCAATAAATATGTATGCATGTGTCTTTACACTAGAATGATTTATAATCTTTTGAGTATATACCCAGTAATAGGATTGCTGGTTCTTATGTTGTTTCTGGTTTTAGGTCCTTGAGGAATGATCACACGTCTTCCACAATGATTGAACTAATTTACACCCCCACCAACATTGTAAAAGTGTTCCTATTTCTCCACAGCCTTGTCAGCATCTATTGTTTCCTGTGTTTTTCACAATCATCATTCTGACTGGTGTGGGATGGGTTCTTATTGCAGCTGTTGTTTTCCACCTGTTTCTCCCCTCCAGCCTGAATAATGAGAGGGTTTTTTTTTGTCTTTTTCAGTCCAAGCTTATTTTTATTTTCATTTCTAGATAGTGTTTAGCAATGTTATGTGTGTGTACTATTTGCTGTACTACTTGAGTATAGTATTGTTTGTTCAACTTTTTCAGGGGAAATGATAAAACCAATTGGTCCAGAAGCAGTTCTGTAATTACATGGGTTCCAGTCCAGGTTCCTCTAATTTGCAGTTTTTTAAGTAATTTACCTGCCTCAGCTATCTATTCAGAAAGAAAATAAGAATAATAGCTCATAATCTTGTATTTAAAAATAGAAGTAATAATTTATAAATTGTGTTGCATAGTGCTTATCCCTTACAAGTCCTCAAAAGCATCACATGATATTTCATTATTTCTGTATAGTTCCTACTACAAAGACCTCTACATAACAGACTATAATCAGAGAAAAAAAGAGAGAAAAGTATAGCCTGTTTTCAAAACTCAAAGACTATTACTCTTTTATTGTGATATGGTTACTTTCATGTATATATTCAGGGATCATTTCCCATTTACTGCTTATAAAATCCAGTTGCAAACATTTAATTTAAAAATAGTTTAAAATATTTTACTATTTGTCTTAATTTCTTTAGGGGTGATTTTCTGAAGTAGAATGGTTAGTTGAAATCATGTGTCTATATCATTAAGTTACATACAAATTATATTAATGAAAATTACATGTTTTTTTGGTTTGTTTTTGATTAACACAGTCAAAATTTGTTCAGGACAGTAAAAACACTAAGAAAAAAATGTAATTGAAATGTGATCCTTTTCTTCAATATGATTACCTAAATAATTTTTCTTTTTGGATACGCCTAGCACATATAAATGTACTTCTTAGACGTGAGTGTGCCAGAAGTACTAATTGCTACATAGGAAGTGCTCAAGATAATTGAATTAAACAATTGAAAAAATTTTGCCACCTGTTCATTCAAAAGCAGTGAAATAGACATTTAAGTCAGAGGTGATCTTCAAGAAGTTCAGAATCTTGTAAATAAACCAAAATTTATCATGTACTTTTATTATCCAGGAATATTTCCAAAAGTTTCAAATGACTGAAATTGTATCTTCCAAGAAAAGCAGAGAGTGAGATGGTGAGAGAGAGAAGCAAGGAGGAAGAAAGAAAGGAAAAGTGTATCATTGCCTTGGCAGGAAGTTAGTAGGAGTGTATTCATTTGTGAAAATTGACATTTTCAAACACATTCTATTGTGAATCAGACATTTTATCTGATTCATAAATTCTATATTACAGCAGCACATACCTGGAGAGATGGAGATGTAGCCCTTTCTTATATTTTCTCATCACAAGGAAATATTAGGTTGGTACAAAAGTAATTGTGGTTTTTGCCATCATAATATAAAGAAAAAGCTGAAATGTCCTTGCCATCAATCACTACTGGTGCAGTTTTCTTATGCCTGAAGATTAAAAGTTATTTATCAATTAATTTGATAAATTATCTGGAAGAGATATCGAAAACAAAATAAAATGAAACAAATTTACTTGGAAAACATACAACACTGTCTTCTTTTTATTTTACACTGAAATAATTTCATTTTTACATTGAAATAATTTCATTTTTTAAGCGAGGGAATACTTCAGTCCAAAAGTTCTGGAGCAAGGCTGCCTGGGTTTGAATGCCTATAACTATGTCTACTGTGTTTCACCAAATTGAAAACATTAGTTTTTAATCATCCATTATTACTCTACATACTATCCACCTCTCTCTCTCTCTCATTCTCTCTCTGCAAGTGACTTGTGGGATTACAATTATTTCAAGACGTATATTGAGTTCAGAGATATTATTATTTGAAAAAAAAATGATCATGTAAGAGTTAACAAAATATGGAAGTAGCAGAGCCAACAGGCAAATTATTTCATCTACATAAATCTGAGCTTCTTTACTTTCAAAAACAGGTGACAATAAAAGTACCCACCTATTTAAACTGTTTTGGCTATTAAATAATAAAGGTCAAGTAAAGCACATAGAACATTGCATGGCACACAATAAATTTATTAGCTCGAATAAAAGCCCAAACTATTATGATTCTTTTTAAAGCAACATTTTAACTAAAAAAAAAAAAAAAAAAAGAGAGAGAGAGAGAGACAGAGAGAAACAAAGAAGCCTATATTTTCATAAAATAGTTTTCCTGGGAGGCAGTAGCAAACACCTGGGATAATATGCATGCTACACAGTGGTCACTGGAGTCCAGTTTCAACAAGTGAGGAACCAGGAATACAGCATATGGAAGAGGTCACAGGCTTACAGAGCCAGATCCCAAAGTAGCTCACTGCCATTCACTTTCCCAAGGGATAATTTATTTGGCTATGTCTACTCGTAAGGTGGGCTGAGAAAAGAATTCTCTAACCAGAAAGCAGCATGCCTAGGAGCAACCCTATTCCTAGGTAAAAACAAGAGAATGGATTTAGTGGAGAGCTAAAAAATTCTGCCACAGTACAAGTATGTAGTCAATAAATATCAGCTATTATTATAATTTTTAACTATAACCAAAAAGGTTGATAAAAAGAAAAAATGCTGCATTCATTTGATGAAATTATAATATATGAAAGGATCGCTCCTACCTAAAACATAAAAACAAAATTCATGTGTGACATTAAGCATATTGTGTTCCTAGTTCTTCATCAACACATCGTCTTTTAATGAAGACACAAATGTAATTAGATCTCTTTTTTTACCACTTGGTGATAAGAACAAGGCTTATTTCCACTGCATTCTTTGGTCATTTTCACAGTCATCTAGAAATGGGTGGCTATGCCTCTTAGGTTTCCTATACATTATTTGGAAACACATTAGAGAATGTTCCATGATATTGGTGCAGGATTTTTCTTGGCCTCTTTGCCGTACTCCCAACAGGGGCTCTCTGTCTAATTGTCCCCCTGTGCTCAAACACTTGTGGGAGGGAGCACGTGAGCAAGTGAGTATGAGATCTGGATGGCTGCTCTGGTCACCGGCACTGGAGCATGCTCCTTGTGGGGCCCATGGCCAGAGCAGGTGTGCCACCTCAAGGGGAATCCATTGGCACCCAGGTGAGGGTCCCCACCACCCAAAGCCCCAGAGTGCGTGTTACAGTGCTCTTTTAGTTCCAACACCCACAGTCTGATTGACAGTGGTGTGTTAGTAGCTCAGTTGATCCCTTGCCTCATTGCATGGTGCAGCTGCCTTCCACTGGCAAGGGCAAAGGGCCAATGTGACAGCCTTTCTGGATACCCACACTCAGTGGGTCTGAAGCTCTTAACCAGCATCCAAGAAGAATACAATCTCACATGGGTAATTTAAGGATGGTGAAGGCAGATAATTTCATTGAGTGATGAAAAGTTCTCTCAGTGGAGAGGGGAGCTGGAGAGGGAACAGGAAGGGCATGTCGTCTTCCCCAAAGTCAGGGTCTCTTCCCCTAAGTCAGGCTTTCTCCCACTCTACCGAATGAGTCTGGGGTCTTCATAGTGAAAGGAAGAAGAATGTGTGCTGATTGGTTTGTGAGTATGCAAAAAAGGTTAACACGAAGACACCACTCAAAGGTGGGCACGCAGTGTAGAAAAAAACAATTTGGAAATGTTGTGTATATGTAGAACAGGTGGAGGTTGGGGATCAGTCAGAAGAAAGCATGCCAAAAAGGAGAAGTTCTTAGTCCAGAGGTCTGAGAGGTAGTTTGGGTTTCAAGCTTTAAACTGTCTCCGGCATGGAGATGGAGTTTCACTGGGTACTTGCCTGTATCTGCCTAGGGATTTGACTGCCTTCTATTGCTATCAGTATATTCTTGTAGTTAAAGCTCATTTTACCTATGAATATAAATACAATGATCACAGAGATTTTCTAATAATGGAATCAAAATCCATGTATTTCAACAACAACAGCAACAACAAAAATCTCCCTGATGCAAAGAGAGGACAGTTCCTGTCTTTTAGATCTCATGGAAAACACGGAGAAGCTGCTTCACCATGTTTCTGTAAAATAATCTTTAAAATACTTAAAGAATTCCTTCCTTGGAATGCAGGAGCTTAGCAAGAAAGCCTTTTTTTTTTTTCTAATCCTCTCTGTTTCTCTGGATTTGGTTCACACTTTTATTAATCTATGGTACCTAACATTTAATTGAATCTGTATCTTTCCATTTTGCTGAGCTTTAGACCCACTGCCAATCTTGAGTAACTATTTTTCTGTGCATCAGCTGTTCCAGTTCACAAGCAGGCTCTTCTTATGAAGTCCGTCAACCATGAGAAATTGTTTTGAATAAGGCAATTCTTTATTCCTACCAATATTCCTTATTCCTATTGAATATTATATTGATCTGTTGAAAAATGTGCCCACAACTTATATTCTGCTGGGGCTTTAATGCAGTTCAAACAGTATTGTTGTTAAACAATATTTTCTCATGAACAATTGTTTTTACTACTCCTCCTTTTGAAGTCATTCCATCATTCATCATTGTTTATGCTTAAGTGAATAATTTGCTAGATCAAACTCATCCATCTAAGCTGAAATACTATGTTCTTAAAGGGAACAAAAGATAGATATGAAACCTTAACTTGAAAAAAATTTTTGATTTGATATATTTGGCTTTGAAATTGCTGAAACACTCTGCCTATTGTAGGAACACCTTATAGTCTTCATCCAATGAATTTTTTATTTTTTTTCAGATTTTAAAACAAATATCCACCCATACATATAAAATTAACCTAAAATTTTTAAAGCCAGCTTTCTGACTAAACTAGAATGATTCTATAACTGAGTGCACTCTGCTATTGGCAATTCAATCCAGAATCTGTGCAGGCCCAATGTGAATCTTTTAGTTTCTTTAGTTAATTTGTATATAAAAAGAGATACACAAAAAGTAAAATACTATGGGCCATAAAGAGGCATGTTAAATAAAGCATATTTCTTTAAAAAGGGAAACAACAATGGCACTGGTCTGTTGATAATTCTCCCTCTTTTTCTGACTCTTTCTAAAAATACAAGACCTGTTAAGCATATTCTGAATTCCTCAACACAGTGTACAAGACCACGACCCTTAAATGGTAGGACCAAGCCTGATAAAGCATTCTCTGCACTAAGCAGCAAACAACGTGTTTAAGATGTAGCTCATTTCTTACAGCTCATTAGCTCACTGAATGAATTTGTCTAAATTATGAAGGCAAAATGGGTTTGTACCCTTAGGGCACATCTTTTCTTCTTCTAGTCCTGTAATTTCCACCTTCATCACTTGGTCTCAGAGCAAAGAGCCTTTTTTTCACTAATGAAAGTATTTTGAAGCATTGCTAAACACAGATATAATGAGGATATATACTGAGTCACTTAAAGAAGTAGAGGAGACTTAAGAAATTGTGTACTGAAAAAGTCACACAAACACTTAACCCAAAAGCTCTCTCTGGGCTTCATGGTTTTGTTACTTTATTCAGAAAAGATAATGTGAATAGACAAAGAGTAATTTCAGGGTTTAAGTTTATCTTGCAGCCAAGGAACATCCACATGTTTCTATGTTTTGAAATCACAGAGCTATGTTTATATGGTTTCCTTAGACTGCTGTGTGTAGAATCAATTTACATCAGAGGACTAAAAGCAAAGCGTTTAAATGATTCTTTGAGAATAATTTCTGAATCATATAGGTTGGGGAGGTGGCTATCAATGATAAAGAGAAATGGAGAGCAATAACAAAACAAATACCTAAAGATATAGATTTTTATGAATAGAATTATTCAAGCTAAGTCTTATGCAACTATTTTACCCTCTTGAAAAGGATATGTATATGTGAAAATATAACAGAAATTATTCCAGTGTGTGTTGTGTACATATACAAAGAAAATTTTGTATAACTTAATTTATATATACATATAAGTTAAATATGTACTTGGGAGAAAAGGCGTTAAAAAGAAAAAATATAAAAGTAGAATTTACTCAAGTTCAAATGAAAATAAAATCAACAAATTACCCAACTGTAATGTGAAGAGTGGAAATCGAAGGGTTCCTTTAAAAGGAAACATGTAACGGATCAAAAAACGAAGGCAACTTGCAGAGAGCTCCAAATACATCAAAAATAGTGAAAAAGTTAGTTCTAGATACAGGAAAACTGCTGACTAGGTGTACTTTTAATGGTAATTTCTAATTCTTGAAAAATATGACAAACCTAATTTAGAACATCAATGTGTAAGATGATTGTACATGAAGTTAAAACACAGCTAAAAAATAAATGAATTAAACATCAGAAAATTGCCCCAAAGAATAAGTCAGATAAGTTATTTTATTTCTGTTCCATAAACTCATGTTTTATACAATAAATATGAAGAAAATAAAACATATAGTATATTGTTTTCTAAATGGGATTGAAAAATTGCCTTGGTAGGAAAACTCTACATTAAAATATTAATTACAATATTGTATTAATCTGTTGAAAAACATGCCCTCCGCTTATATCCTGCAGGGTCTTTAATGCAGTTCAAACGGTATTGTTGTTAAACAATATTTTCTCATGAAACAATTGTTTTTACTCTTCCTTCTTTTGAAGCCATTGCATCATTAAACATTGTTTATGCTTAAGTGAATAATTTACTAGATTAAACTCATCCACCTAAGTTGAAATACTATGTTCTTAAAGGGAACAAAAAGTACATATTAAATATTATTTTTTTAATTTTTTGATCAAAATCTATTTGGTTTTGAAATTGCTGAAATGCATTAGTTATTGTAGGAAGACAACATACGATATTCATCCAAGAAATTTCTTATTTCTTTAGATTTTCAACCAAATCGCCACTCATACATATGAAATTAACGTAAATTTATAAAAGCCAGTTTTCTGAATAAACTAGAATGATTTTGTAATAAAGTTACTTTTTAACTGGCAATTCAATCCAGAATCTGTGTATGAATTGAGGTCAATATGTATATTTTAGTTTCTTTGACAATTTTCTATTCATTTTTGTTTTTACAATGTTTTTATTTCCTCTAGTAAAATTAATAAAATTTATGCATGGTTGAACACTTGAAATCTATTGACTAATTAATTTTGAACTTTAAAATATTAAATTAAATGAGCACCTTTTATTGTACTGTGACTAGCTATGTTTCTATAAAAATTCACTTATCTTTAATCATACAATTTTATGCTATGTTTGTAATTAACACTTAAGAATTACATTGTCAGTCAAGCTAGAAGTCAACTGTTTTAGATAGTTCTCAAATATTCACAAGAGAAATTTTGAAAAATTTTAATACTTTGTATTTATCTACACATCTACATCCTATGTTACATTGTGTAAATATTATTGGCTTGCAAGTATAAAAATATCTTTTGCCAGAAGAATAGTTAATAAATTAATGATGTCTAAAATACACATAACCTGGTTTAGAATTCATGATAAGTTTTGAAATACGTGATAGACTGTAATGCTTCTAAGGATACTGTAATCATTAATCATGTTTTATACTTACAGTGCTTATCTGAAAATATTTCTGAAGTTAAATCAATAGCTCGAAGGTACTTTTTGATAGTGATTATTAGTCATATTTTATTTTATCAGATAAGCACTGCTTCAGTTTAAATGCACTTAGATTGCTCTTACATGCCTAAATCATTGTGTGTAGCCTTTACAATTTACATTAAGTCTTCTAAACTAGGTAATTATTACGATAGCAATATATAAGATGACAAGGAGCAGATGGCCTAACATCTTTCAGCTTTCATTGGAAATGTTTTGGTGAAAATATGTAGTTAAAATTTCTCAGTTATAAGAGACTGGTTTTCCAAAAATTTATGTTAATATTGATAAAATTCAATATAGAATTTACGAATTTTATCGTGAATAATTTTAAGTAAGTCATTTCATGATTTTCAGAAAACACAGACTGCCATATCCTAAATCATTTTATCTGACTTGAAGTTTTTTTTATTTCGTTTTGTTTTAATATAAACATTTAGAAGAGTTTCTCTCAGAGAAAAAAAAAAAAAAAACTC
This sequence comes from Sapajus apella, assembly GCF_009761245.1. NCBI lineage: Eukaryota > Metazoa > Chordata > Mammalia > Primates > Cebidae > Sapajus > Sapajus apella. Next base: position 24,065,471 of record NW_022436948.1, on the reverse strand, counting down.
AATATATTCAGGGTTATTTTAGCATCCCAAATGTTACATATCAAAACCCAGGGAATAAATTAGTGGAGGAAGGTAAAATTTTATTTAAATATTTTAATTCTTATTTTGTATAACATTCTTTTCACTTAGGACAGCTATATAACACAAAGTTAGTAAAGGTCAAATAACTAGGTCATTTTTTTCAAAGGAAAAACACATATATTATCTTACTACTGTAATAACACATGGAAGGTTTCAGTCCCCAAGGATACCCTTCTAAGAGCTCATGTATTAGATAATGATGTATTACATTGACTTTAAATGATAAACTTGACATTCTTTTAATGCCACTCCTACTGTATTTTTTTTTAAGTGTTTGTCTAGATCAATCCCTGCTATCCCATTTTTGCATTGCTTTGCTTTTGTGCTTTGGATATTTTTCTTGTATACTTGCATGGTTATAGTGAGACTAAAATAATTAATGGGGATGTTGAAAGTAGGTGGATACTTACGTGATAATGGAATACCCTTTTAATTGTTTCTGAAAATTTCACTTCCTATCTTAGTGAACATGATTTTTAACACAATCATAGTACAAAGACGATGAAATCTTAAGCTTCAGAATTCATGTGGTATATTTGATCTACAAATGTGTCAATGTCATTTTTGTTGTAGTACTTTCTACTACTCCATTCTCAATATTCAGATACCGTGATGTTGCAGGAACATGTAATACATGCATGGGTGTCAGAGCAGTGGTGGTAGAGACTTCATGCACCAAAACTGTAGGCAATGTGTTCTCTCCTACATCTCTTTGCCATGTCACAAATATGCTAGTGTAGCAGTATCAGGGTAGATGAGCATACTCAAATTCTCACATCTATCATTTTATTTCTAATATTATTAATTAGCCTCATAGCAAGTTGTGATTCATTTCCTGTCATCCATATATTCTTTCATTTATCCATACGTAATATTTAATAAATATTTAATCACTTTTTCTTAGTCTGCCATTTTACCCTAGGAATAAAAAGCAGAACAACAACAACAAAGTAGTACTTACCTTCATAGCGCTGACAATTTAGGGAGGAGACAAAAATATGCTCAATAACACTCAAACTGAATATGTAACCAAAAATTGGAAAAGGAAAAATGGGCAATGCCAAGGCACGGTGGAAGAACAGTACTTAACCTTGTATGAGGAAGAAGAGAAAATTCTCTCCTACGAAGCCTAAAAAAAAAAAAAGAATCATGAAGAATGAATAAATTAACAATGTACAAAGTGAAAGCATATTTAGAAAAAGGCAATGCCAGGCAGAGTGGAGTGTGGTATATTTGTGGAAATAAAAGCAAAACAGACAGGATGAAACAGAAGAATGAAGAAGTAGTGGTGGGAGGAGGCTGGAGACAGTAGCTGACTTCAGATCATCCTGGACCATTATAATGGCAAATATGACATTTGTACCATAAACTCATTTGTAGTTTCCATCAAGGGAAGTATATTAAGCTATCTTTTTTTTTTTAGATGGAGTTTTGCTCTCGTCACCCAGGCTGGAGTGCAATGGCACGATCTCGGCTCACTGCAACTTCCGCCTCCTGGGTTCAAATAATTCTCCTGCCTCAGCCTCCCCAGTAGCTGGGATTACAGGCACGTGCCACCATGCCCAGCTAATTTTTGTATTTTTAGTAGAGACGGGGTTCCACCATGTTGACCAGGATGGTCTCAATCTCTTGACCTCCTGATCCACTGGCCTCGGCCTCCCAGAGTGCTGGGATTACAGGCGTGAGCCACCGTACCCAGCCCATATTAAGCTATCTTAATGACATGCTGATTACATGTCCAGATGTGTTGCCACTTCTTATTTTATTCACCCAGAAACTTACCTATTGAGTGATTACTGGGGATCCAGTGCTTTTTTAGCAAACTCAAATTAGTCACCCAAAGAAAGCAGATAATATAGACCAGAGGAATAAATGTTGCTTATTCTCCTAGGGTATCAAGTGTTCCACAGTACAATGTATCCAAAAGGTAATGATTCATAAAATATCAATACTAATTGAGAAATATGGCAAAGTGAAGATTTATTCTATCTCAATTTCAAGTATTTGAAGGGACTGAGAGTCATATCATTTATAGTGCTTCTCTATGGTGACATTATTTTAATGGTGTCATTTAAATCCATTTTCAGTACAATACAGTAATTCCTAAATGATAAATTACACCATTTAATATTTCAGTAGAGACATTTGTTAGATATAGAGGTCCAATTTTTTTTAACGAAGAGTTTAAAGATTTGCTTGCATCTTAAACTGAATTCCTGCCTTAACGTAATAATTTGTAAACTGACCATATGATTTGTAAGAAATATTATATACTGATTGTGAAACAAACATTCTGTGTTGTTTTTTAGATCCACTTAACTTTCAGTGTTGAGCAACTCCATGAAGAATGCACAGCTTGAAAACAGAAGATGAAAAATTATGAGTTCACATATGTAGCTATACTCTTAGTCTCAAACCAATAAATCTTTTGCCCTCTTTCTAATTTATCACATATTTGTAAGAGAGATTTGCTTCTGGGGAGAACATGTTAAATAGGGAAGTTCATATTTGAAATGTTTACAATATTTTCTTGCCCCGTTTCTGTTTACAAACAAAATAAAATGATATTTGGAAATGAATGCTTTTGAGGAAATATTACATGAGTATATATTAAAAGTTTTGACCTTTCATTTATTTATATTATTGTCCAAATGAGTGCATTATGATACAAATGCAAGATGGATCGAGCATGTTCTTGTCTAATTAGAATTTGTTAAGAGACTCCAAATTGCCATTAGGAATCAAAGTTAGAGATAGTAATTTTTTTCTCTTTTTTTTTTTTTTTTTTTAGATGGGGGCTCACTCTGTCCCCCCAGGCTGGGGTGCAGTGGCATGATCTGAGCTCACTGCAACCTCCACCTCTTGAGTTCAAGCGATTCTCCTGCCTCAGCCTACTGAGTAGCCGGGACTAAAGGCACCTGCCCCTACACACAGCTAATGTTTTTGTATTTTTAGTATAGAAAGGGTTTCAATATGTTGGTTACGCTGGTCTTGAACTCCTGACCTCTTGATTAACCGCCTCGGCCTCCCAAACTGTTGGGATTACAAGCGTGAGCTACTGCACCCAGCTGAGATATTGATTTCTATGTGTATCTGAATGTCATTGTGTTCTTGCTGTTATCCAAAAAAGAAAAGGGCATAAATAGTCAAGTGGCAATAGGAGGCTTACTGGAGCAACATTTAATGTTACAACTTACAGAGATGAAAATCAGTGACAGGTATGCAATTCGCATTATCCCATCACAAGAATCAGAGGCAGCTGATAGACATCCCAAGTAAGCTCATAGGATCCCAAATGAGAATGAGGAAAACAGGGGGTAGCCCATGGACTGTGGAACTTCAAGAAAGAATCAGAAGATTTTTGCATCTATGTTCTTCATGGATAGTGGTCTGAAGTTTCTTTTCTTGCTGAGTCTCTGCCGTGTTTTAGTATCAAGATGATGTTGGTCTCATAAAATGATTTGGGAAGGATTCCCTCTTTTTGTATAGTTTGGAATAGTTCCAGAAGGAATGGTACCAGCTCCTCTTCGTATGTCTGGTAGAATTCGGCTGTGAACCTGTCTGGACCTGGGCTTTTTTTGGGTGGTAAGCTCTTAATTGCGGCCTCAACTTCAGACTTTGATATTGGTCTATTCAGGGTTTCAACTTCTTCCTGGTTTAGGCTTGGGAGGATGCAAGTGTCCAGGAATTTATCCATTTCTTCCAGGTTTACTAGTTTATGTGCATAGAGTTGTTTGTAAAAATCTCTGATGTTGGTTTGCATTTCTGTGGAATCTGTGGTGATATCCCCTTTATCGTTTTTTATTGCATCTATTTGAATATTCTCTCTTTTCTTTTTTATTAATCTGGCTAGTGGTGTGTCTATTTTGTTGATATTTTCGAAAAACCAGTTCCTGGATTTATTGATTTTTTGAAGGGTTTTTTGCGTCTCTATCTCCTTCAGTTCTGCTCTGATCTTAGTTATTTCTTATCTTCTGCTAGGTTTTGAGTTTTTTTGATCTTGCTCCTCTAGCTCTTTCAATTTTGACGATAGGGTGTCGATTTTAGATCTCTCCTTGCTTCTCATATGGGCATTTATTGCTACATATTTTCCTCTAGAGACTGCTTTAAAAAAAAATGAAAAAGCCCAATGCTTGCATCTTGAGCAGAAATTCCAGAGGTTAATAAAACCACAATTATCTTAAAGTTTTATTGAATAATATATATATATATATACATATATATATAAATTAAACTTATTTTAAAGTAGTATTCATCAAGTAATAAGGTAGAGATGCTGAAAAGCACATATTAATACCTAGAGACTTTACAAACATAGAAATAAAAAGCAAATATGTATTCATAAAATTAGCATTGTATCTTTCTTTCAAAAATTAAGACTCTTTTATACAGACCACAAAGATATTAAGCAGAGGCCAATGAACTGTCAGCATGAGATCAAGGACTGTTTTCTTTACTAGTATATAGTGCAGTGCCTGAAATAATGCAAGCTTGATGTACTTACTAAAATAAAAGAAGAAATAATTTTAATTTTTTTTTTGTTTTGTTTTCTTTATCCAGTCTACCCTTGATGGACACCTGGGCTGAGCCTATGTCTTTGCTACTGTGAAATACACAGCAATGAATACAGAAGTGCAAGTTTCAAAAAGAAAGAA
>NW_022436948.1:23991028-24060335 GCF_009761245.1 Sapajus apella | reverse complement strand
AAAGAAAGAAAGAAAGAAAGAAAGAAAGAAAGAAAGAAAGAAAGAAAGAAAGAAAGAAAGAAAGAAAGAAAGAAAGAAAGAAAGAAAGAAAGAAAGAAAGAAAGAAAGAAAGAAAGAAAGAAAGAAAGAAAGAAAGAAAGAAAGTCTCTAGTGTGAGTAGATGTTTGAATCCAGGCAGCCCTCTAATGCCAGCTCAGTGTCAGGGCTGAGGTTTGGAGGGAAAAAAACTCTTTCTCCTAATATGTATGAGAGCAGGGATACAAAAATTGCAGTTTCAGTTGTATTATCTAGCGAGATCTTTACCACACCATTGGTGATGAATGAATCGGGACTTGGGTCTGAGCTTTGAGACTGAATTAATTAAGCACTGGATTTGAAAGTGACCAGCACCCTCTCTAGGATTCTCTCCATCAAGAGCTCAGCGATGGACAAGTTATCTTTTACTTGTTACTGGCATGTATCAGGGGTAATTTTACACAATTAGAAGGCTTGATAGGACAGGTATTAAAGACTTAACAATTTTCATTATTGTTAATTACCCCCTCTAGCCTCTATTTGCCTGTCTCTGTGGGAACTCATTCACATTTCTCAGGAAGCTGCTCACTTCTGTTTCCTTAGAATCATTTACATTTTGGAACATTTCCATACAGGTGTAGTAGGAGAAATGAACTGTGATAAAATGGAGTTGGTTTACTAATATCTTCTGATCTTGTAATTGAATTAATGAAAGCAATTTTCTGTTACTTTTCTAAACACTTTTCTTTCCTCAAAAGCCTATTAGTTTTGTGTGTCACCAGTTTCAATTATTTTTTTTCTATGTAAGGAAAAATAAATGTGTGAATGAATACACTCACACACATAGATATGTAATTATGTCAACTAATATGTAAACATAAATACTTTTATAAGAAAGATTAAGTCACATCATATTGTGTTAGATGTAGTTGAGAATTTTCGTAAACTTTTAAGCATGCAGGACTTACTTTCCTTTGCATCCAACTGCTCTCTGAACATTTTACAACAGTAAAAATAAAATCCTTACTCTTTTTGACCCACTTTTTTCGCCTCAGGATATCTTGTCATCTTCATAATTGGTTTACTATATTCACATTGTCAACAGAACTCTACGTTAAATGTTGAAAAACATTTAACACCTGCGAAGAACTGTGACTTTACTGCAAGCAAGAGGCATAATTGGTTGCAAATAATTTTAGCTCACTAGCAGGTATGTTGGACTGACAACAAATGTCTTTCAGTTCAAAGAAATCTGAATCTGTAATTAACAGTCATTTCTTTCACTATTTCTGGTTTACTTTATTTACTTTCAAATTCCTTGTCATCTCTGGTGAACACGGAAAGTATTTCTTTAGTTGTATCCAGTATTCTCTCTAGTTTTGTTTTTATGTTTATTAGCAATTTTGGTGTATATTTTTTCTTAGTAAAGATATTATATGTTTATTCAGTCTTCATCTTTCTTTCAAAATAATATCTCTCAGGCTTGTTGTTTAAGTGTACAGGTTCTACATTATATAAGAAAACACACCAAAACAAAAAATAACAAATGTTCATGAGTTTTGACATGCATTTCTCAAATGTAATTCTCCCAAAATAAAAATAGCCTAGTATTATGAAATGTTTGGTGGTGGAGTGAAAGTGTAGGTCGTTTTTGGTGGGAGTAGTGGGGACTCCAGTAGGATCCCTAGTGTGGGGTTAAGAACAACATGTGGGCAACATGACCCTTTGAGAAGATTAGGAGGTGAGTGCATACTGAAAAGTCACTGAAATTTGTTGGTGAGCCTAGGGCAAAGGATTGAATTTTATTTTCCTTCCTTTTTTGTTTTGTCTCTTAACCGCATGGCCTTTTCCTACAGACCTTCAGAGTTAGTAGGAGATGACTTATGGTGGTACAACACCTGTCAGCCTTAATTAACAAGATTCAGAAAACGCAAGTCAGGATAGAGTTTATTCAAGCTCAAAGCCTGAGGATAACCATCCAGGAGCTTAGATTCAAGTTGCTATGAATAGACACTATATACACTCCAATTAGCAGCAGTTACAAGTGGGTTTAAAAAAAAAAAAAAAACAAAAAACAAAACAAAAAAAAAAAAAAAAAACAGAGGCAATTTTTGTTTACCAATAATTTACATCAAAATAATGTAAGCTATTAATTGATTCTACATTCTTCTATGCATTGCAAATTCCAGGGACATGAAGATAATGGGTGAGGCAACTAGTCAGGAAAAAAAGCTATTGTCCTTGAAAAAGTATTGTCCCTGTGAATGGGGGCTGGATGGGGGTGGAGTGGATGTGACTGAAGTCCCCTCTTCATACTCATGTCCCTGGCATACCTCACATAGCTCACACTGGTCTCAGCTATTTTTTTCTCATAGCATAGCACTGGCCTGCTGCGTATTCAATGGGTAGACTGGCATAGGAGGAGGTTATACTCCAAAATTGTCTAAAATCTTTAATTCACAACTCAGATATTTTACCATGGTATTTTATATTAAAATTATTTTTACTACCAACGTGGCAAATCTGAAAATAATGTTTTGATTTATAAATTACCCAAATGACAGTGTAACTGTTAAGGTATTTGAGGCCAGTCATAGCCAATCACGGTCCTCATCACTGCTGTCTTCTTTCTCCATGTCTCTTTGTTTTTTCTCATCTTGTATCCATGTATGTTTAACTCCTAGTGCTTTCTTTTCCCTTGCAGAAGTACTGAGCCTGCCAAAATAAGGTTCTCCGAAGAATAAAGTTTGGTTCACTCAATTCAAGTGGACAGTTTGAAAGGTTTTGGAGGTTTTAGTTTTGTTTTGTTTTTATGAGTTGGAGTCTTGCTCTGCTGCCCAGGCTAGAGTACAATGGTGCTGTCACAGCTCTCTGCAGCTTTAAACTCCTGGGCTGAAACGATCCTCCCACCTCAGCCTCCCAAGTAGCAGGTGCATGCCACCACACTTGCATAATTTTTAGAAATTGCTTTAAAGATGAAATTCCACTATGTTTTTCTTCCTTTTGCACCATGTAATGGATGTCAAGTAGCTTTGCTGATGTATCCAAATATGTGTATATGTATATTTGTATTTGTGTATAAGTCTCCACCTATTTTTGAGGGTTGATCAGCAGAGTATAAAAACACTTGTGAGGATGGAGAATATAAACCAAAAGTAAAATTCTAAGCACCCTAACCTACTGAATGGACCTGTCCTCTTGGCCAAGGGCATTCCAAAATTAACCTAAAAAACAAGTTCAAAACGTGATGGGTAGGGGGCATGAGCATGCCTCATTATACTCTCCTCCATTTGGAATTCAGGCACAACTGACCAGCCTGAATATTAAACAGAGATCTTTACACTGACAAAACAGACTCCATAGCAATAATGTACCGAATTCTAACCTGACTTTCTAGTGTAGTATCAAATGATAGATAACAGACCCTAAAAGAAAGCAAAGTATTTTATGCCAAAACATATTTCTTTGGCATATTTTAAAATGACCATGCAGAGCTGTCTATTATGGGGGGAAATTTACATTTGTAGAGAATCTCCTTCACTTACTAGGTCTTTTCAGGGGAGTCTAGCACCTATTAATTTCTAATAAGAAGACCTATAACATCTATTGTCTCTGAAGTCTGCTTTCTGGAGGCTTCATTTGCATGAGAAGAACCCTGGCTTTCACAACCTACCTCATCTTCACCTCCAGTATTTCTTTCTCCTGACTTGAACTATTTAGGCAAAACTTAACTTTTTCAGCAAATTGCCAGTCAGGAATCTTTGACTCTCTCTATAACCTAGAAATCTCCTTGCCTCCCTGACAGCCCTTCTTAGAGCTGTCCTGCCTTTCCACCCTGAACCAATGTACACCTTACATGTATTCATTGATGTCTACCTGTAACTTCTGCCTCCCTAAAATGTATAAAATCAAACTGTGACCCTGCCACCTTGGGCAAATGTTCTCAGGACCTCCTGAGGCTGTCTCATGGACATGTCCTTATGTTGGCCAAATAAACTCCAAACTGATTGAGACTTGTCTCAGATACTTTTTGGTTTATACAATAAAGATTTTTATGGCTGGCCAAATATTTACTTCCTGAAGGTGATATGACCCACTTTTTTATGAATCTATGAAAATTTCTGGAGATCTGCAAATGCATTTACCGTATGTAAACATGGAGTGTTATCTTCTGTTGTACATAAATATTTCTCAAAATGTTTATACTCTATTTCTTTAAAGAAATAAGCAAAAAGCACCTGTTCGTGCTCCTTAGTAACTTATGTAATTGTCTCCTTGTGAAATCATACACTCCTAGACTCTCCAAATATTCACTCACTTTCTAAACTTTTATATTGTGTTCTCTTGAATTAATTATTAATCAACTCTCTAATATTCTTAATTTTTCACAAATTTATTATTTATTACTTATTCCCCTAAGTGTGACCTGGTTCTGCCTGTGTTAGTTATATATTGCTGCAAATGATCTCAAATGTAGTGGTTTATGAGAACAAACATTTATTATCATTCAATTCCTGTGGTCAGGAATTTGAAACTTGCTTAGCTGGACGACTCAGTGTCTTTCATGTGGTTGCAATTAGGATGTCAGCTGGGGCTGCTGTCCTCAGAGGGCATGACTAGGGTTGGCACCAAGGAGTCTCACTCACATGGCTGTTGGCATAGAGTTCAGTCCCTAGCCACCTAGATCTGTCCACAGGCTGCTTGAATGATGTATTAGTTCATTTTCCCACTGCTAATAAATACATACCAGAAGCTGGGTAATTTGTAAAGAAAAAGAGGTTTACGGACTCACAGCTCCTCATGGCTGGGGAGGTCTCACAGTCATAGCAGAAGGCAAAAGGGACATCTTACATCACAGCAGGCAAGAGAGCGAGTGAGAGCCAAGTAAAGAGGAAAACCGCTTATAAAACCATCAGATGTCATTAGGCTCATTCACAACCACAAGAACAGTATGGAGGAATCCACTCCAATGATTTAATTATCTCCCACTGGGTCCGTCCCACAGCATGTAGAAATTATGGGAGGTGAAATTCAAGATCAGATTTAGGTGGGGGCACAGCCAAACAGTATCAAATGGCCTCTCAACATAGCAGAAAGAGCATGGCAGAAAGAACAATACAATAAATCATGCTGGAATTTGAATGATAACTATGTCTCTAAAGTCACACCATGACTTATACTTTGTCCTACTCATTAGTAGTGAGTTACTAAGTCCAGCCCTCTTTCTAGGGGAGGGGCTTAGGTTGTACCTCTTGACGGGAGAAGGATCAGAGTTTGGGGGACATATTTTAAAACCACCATACTGCCTATAGTCCAGAGTGAGATCCTCTTATTTATATATGTAGGGCAACTCAAACTCTGTGACAGAAAGTTGTGGGGCAGGGAGGGGATACAAGAGACGATAGGCCTTCCTCTGACTTCCTACCATGTATTCCATAATGAATTTCTTTCAATAACATGAAACCCTTCTTTCAGGTCTGTATGATTGTATTTGGTACTTTTTTTTTTCTTTTTTTTTTTTAATTTGACCTTTCTTACTAAAAAACTTTTACTGTGTTGAAATAAAATTCACATAGAAGTCATCATTTTAACCATCTTGAAGTGTACAGTTCAGTGGCTTTTTGTATAGTTACAATATTGTACAACCATCATCACTATCCAGAACATTTTTGTCATCCAACAAAGAAACCCCATATACATTAGGGAGTCACACCTCATTTTCCCTACTTCTAACCCCTGGGAAACCCATTAATCAACTTTCCATCTTTATGGATTTGCTTTTTCTGGACATTACATGTAAATGGACCATACAATATGGAGCCTTTTACATCTGGCTTAGTTCACTTGACATGATGTTTTCTTTTTTTTTCCCCCATTTATTTATTTTATTGCATTTTAGGTTTTGGGGTACATGTGAAGAACACGCAAAATTGTTGCATAGGTACACACGTGGCAGTGTGATTTGCTGCCTTCCTCCCCATCACCTACATCTGGCATCTCTCCCCTTGCTATCTCTCTCCAGCTCCCCACCCCCCACCGTCCCTCCCCTATTTCCCCCCAACTGACCCCAGTGTGTAGTGCTCCCCTCCCTGTGTCCATGTGTGCTCATTGTTCAACGCCTGCCTGTGAGTGAGAACATGCGGTGTTTGATCTTCTGCTCTTCTGTCAGTTTGCTGAGAATGATGGTTTCCAGGTTCATCCATGTCCCTACAAAGGACACAAACTCATCGTTTCTGATGGCTGCATAATATTCCATGGTGTATATGTGCCACATTTTCCCTATCCAGTCTATCGTCGATGGGCATTTGGGTTGGTTCCAGGTCTTTGCTATTGTAAACAGTGCTGCAATGAACATTCGTGTGCACGTGTCCTTATAGTAGAATGTTTTATAATCCTTTGGATATATACCCAGTAATGGAATTGCTGGGTCAAATGGAATTTCTGTTTCTAGGTCCTTGAGGAATTGCCACACTGTTTTCCACAATGGTTGAACTAATTTATAGTATATTCGTGGTAGACACTGGTAACATTTTATTGACAAAGATCATGACATCAATTCAGACATTGTCAAAGCAAATAAGGAAATTGAGGAGTAATGTCTTTGTTCAGAAGTTAAGGTTTATTGTTTTGGGTGCAAACTTTCTCCCTCCCACATGCAACTTGACTCTAAGTTGTGGCTAATGATGTTGGAAGTAGAGACAGCTATCAGGTGTTGTTTCTTCAGTGCTAAAACCACTTTCTTTGGGGTCCTCTTGGACCACCTCATGATTCATGGTATGGATTGCTTAGTCACAAGGTCTCTTAATCTTTGTAAGAAGAATCTGTCACTCCAGTGTCAGTCACCAGCAACCTCAAAGCAATAAACATATGTAATATACTGAGGTGCTGAGAGATACCTGCTGCTGTCCTGTACCATCTGAGACCTGGACAGATGGAAGTGAAACATCACAGAGATAAAATATACACAGACCCACCTGGGAGAATCATGAGAGCAGTCAGATCCTAACCTTATTAAAGAAATCTTTGGAGGCTCTGCCTGAGAGAACTCTGAGGACTTCTTTTAATTTTGGCAGCTGCTGCTAGAAGCTCTTCCTGAGAAAGGCAGTGATCCCCCAGATGAATGAAGTCTGAAGGACTTCCAGACCCTTTCAACCCTTCTATTGGCGTGTTGGCCTCCCAGGCCATGCTGTTTTCCTCACCCTACTCTTATTATTGCTTGTGTGTTGAATATTAGTTGCAAGACTGGTGGTGTGTGAAAGTCTTGCAGAAGCCATGAATTTGAGCATGTATAATTGGCCTTGAGTCACTGGGAAATCCTACACCTTAGTTAGGTCAGAGTTAGCCTACCTACGAAGTGGTGAAACTAACTGACGTATCAATTGGTGTATCATCCCAGATTTAGGTCATCTGAAATCCAACAAGTATCTTTGTAAGAGAAGAGAAGACAGATACAAATGTAAAACAGCCAGTGAAGATGAGGGCAGGTAAGAGTGATGCTGCCACTGTGCCAGGCATGGTGGCTCACACCTGTAATCCCAGCATTTTGGAAGGCTGAGGCGGGCAGATTGTCTGAGGTCAGGAGTTCGAGACCATCCTGGCCAACATGGTGAAACCCCATCTCTACTAAACTTCTACTAAAAATACAAAAGTTAGCTGGGCTTGGTGGTGTGCACCTGTAGTCCCAGCTACTCGGGAAGCTGAGGTGGGAGAATTGCTTGAACCCGGGAGGCAGAGGTTGCAGTTTGCCGAGATCACACTGCTGCACTCCAACCTGGTGACAGAGCAAGACTCTGTCTCCCAATAAATAAAATCAAATGAAAATAAAATAAATAAAGTGATGCTGCCACAAGCCTGGAGACATATGAGCTGGAAGAGGCAAGAAAGCCTTCTTCTCTAAAGCCTTCAGAGATAGTGTGGCCCTGTCAACACGTTCATTACAGACTCTGGCCTCCAGAACTGTGGAAAGGTACACTTCCATCATTTTAACCCACAAAATTCGTAGTATTTTTTCATAGCAGCCCCAGGATAGTCATACAGAGTGTAAAGTGAGGGTAGAAAACATATATATATTTAATATAAGTTGAAAGCAATTGTCAGGGTAGGATTCTAGCTGATGAAATTTACTCTAAGTTTATTTAGAAGTAAATAGGTTTTCCTAATGGGTAGATATTTCATCTGTTGCCAACTTTTTTTCCTGAAAAAAACTTCCAACCCCAGAGGTGGAACAGAGTTTATATAAATGTCAGAGAGCATTCTTGGAGCAAAGCCAAGGAACATTCTGGAAGTGCCTGGGAGCCCACAAGAGCCAATGTAAAGATATTTACTTATGCCCCTATTTTCTGTCCATTGCTTCACCTTTGTCTGCTTCTGTTCCATATATCCTGTGAGTCAGGACCATTCTGGTTCAATATTTCCAGAGACTAAACTTCTGGTCCTCTTAGAAGCCTGGGAGAAGAAATGATTCAGCCATTCATCCAGTTCTTCTAAATTCAGCCCCTAATGTTTAAGCTGATCACCACAGTCCCCTCAAACTCAAATACTTCAAGGAGTCACGTGAATTAGATGAGTTTCATCTCTACCATTATCCCTCTTTATCTTTAGAGTCCAGCTTTCTCCGCTGTGCTAGAATACATTTCCTCCTTTTCTTTTAAAATACACAGTGACCTTGTTTCTTCAAGGTGTTTTCTCGTCTATATTTTTTTCTCATGGACCTGTATGCCTCTTGCCATTTTAGTTGATGTTCTAAAAAGTAACAAAAATAAACAAACCTGTTCAGTCTGGTGGTAATACCATAATTCTCCACTTAATATTGTATCTAATTTGCTGACACTATTGTTCATCAAGTTACCACAGCTACAAAGCTGAAATTCAAATGTATTTCTTCTCTCTTGTCTCCCATACAGCTTAATCACAAAGACAGACGTATCTTGCCCATTATGAAAAATAATAATCAGTACACTAATCTCTAACACTAATTTTACTGCTTTAAAGGCTTCTTGTCACCTGTCAATTAACTACTGGGACCCAATGTCCCTCCTTTTAGAATGCGTCCTCAAACCCATCATCCACAGACCTGCAGCGTCACTATCTCACGTGCACAGCTGATGGCGTGCCTTCTCTTTTCAAACCCTTCAAAAGCTGATCTCATGGTTCTAGATCAATGTGCAGCTTAGCATGAAACACAGGCTTCCTGGTAGGATCCCTTGACATTATCTCATCCGTAAATTTTCACTGCTCCAAGGTTTACACTCAATGTTCTAGAATCACCTACAATCTCTATAGTTTTTTCATTTCCTCAGATTAAAATGACTTTCTTACTTCATGTTTTCAGTCTCCTTCTGATCTTCCAAAACAAACCAGCCCATTTGTTTTCTCCACCGGGAGGCCTTCCTTGTCCCCTGCTTCCCCTACCCAGCCTATCTTGTTCAACCTGGCTGACTTAGCCACTGATTATTTTCTTTGATCCTAGAAGCTACCTCCATTATTATCTTTATCATCATTACTTTTAAATACTCTCTTTTCCTCCTTTGAGATGTAGCTGTTTTACACTAGGTACTGTTCTTTATTTAAAGTTTAATTCTTGCTTTTAGCATAGTGATAGGTATACGATTGAATTTAATAAAAAAAATTAAGAGATCTTTGTCCTGAATAAGGAACAGACAGAGAGGCAACAGTATGCTCCGACATTAAACTAGGTAGTTATGTGTATTCAAATACATTTTTGTCTTTTTCTAGTACTAACAAACTTCATTGCTCAATTTTATTACTTATTACTTCTCAAAATGTTGTTTCCTACCTTCTGCTACTAAATATTCCAACTTGCGTCAGATACAATACATTTTCAAAGCTCCCCATACAAAAAAAGTCTTATATTAATATGATCCATCAGAAATAATGACATTCAGAACTTATTCCCTTTCTGTGCTGCAAGGTCAATTTTCCTATCTCTATTGAAACATTCATCACTCTAAGCAGCAAAGCAAAATACCTCCCAGAACTTAAGAATAGAATTATGCTAATATCAACTTCCAGTGGTTGACCTAGCCTTGCATAAAGTATAATACTTCCAAGCAATAACAGACAAATGAGTGATTAAGCATTTTTTTTTTTCAAAACAGAGGTCAGGATCTTGCCTTAGAAAAAGACTACCTGTATTGACAGGCTTAAGTCTGTTGCAAAATTAATGTCTAAAATGAGGAATGTTTCAATCAGGAACAAAAGAATGTTTAGTGGAGAAAAAAGAGAAACTGGAATTCTAATATGCGTCTAGCATTGATTGGGAAGATGACTGTGCTCAAGAGTATAGTCTTTCTGTCAAATTTGAGGAGACACATACATCTCACACACACACACACACACACACACACACACACACACACACAGAGGCACTTTCTCAGATATGTTGATGAGATCACTGATGAATTTTTGTTCTGTTTACATAACTCTTTCTTTCATTATCCTGCAAAGATTAAGTTGTTCTTTCCATCTGTATATTCAACCATACATTAACTACTCAAGAACTTCTATTAAGTGGGTGTGTATGTGTGCAATATTTTAAACACAACCATATGTTGGTATATTGATGATAAATCTATTCCATAGTTATGATTACATCAGTTCAGTTCTTAGTTTGTGATTTTTATAAGCCTTATGAGAAACTATGTTGATAGTGAGATTGCTTGACAGTTTCTTTAATATTGTTTTCCTTTCTTACTTTGATTGTTATTGTGTAGTCCAAGGTAAACCTTAAGTAGAATCAGAACCTGGAATAATAACATTATTAGTCTTCTCTGCTTTCAAGTTGAAGTGTGCTGTGTCAGTTACTAATAATTCAGACACTATGACATAAGTTGCCTGGAGCTTTGTGGTTCCTTCTTATTCCTACCTCCTTTGTCTTGTTTGTTTTGTGGTGTGTAATAGCCCTTGACATGTTATATTTAATTACTTTAAAATATGGTGCATCACTGATGTCATGTCCCAGGAGGTCACGACTTAACATAGAGGAATACTCCTAGGAAATGAGATAAGTCAGTTCAAGCAGATGCTAGAGAACTGAAGATGTCCACACAATTACCCAGTGTAATAAAAATAAGCTATGTATATATCCTTCTTGCCTTTTCTCTCTTCATTGTGTGGAGGACAGTTCCATGTCTAATTTCCTCTTTGGGTTCATCATTTTCATGAGCATGTTATGTGCCAAATGTGAATACATCTAGTAGATGCAGTAAAAGATGCCAATATTCTGACTATATTCCCGGAACAGCCTTGAGAATTCAATCCTTTATTACTGTATCCCACTATGCTTGCAATATTGTAAATACAGAAAAAAAAATGGCCAAGATCAAAACTGTAAATTATTGAAACTACTTGCCCCCAAAATAAGTGCCTAAATATGATAAAAATATTTCCTTTCTGTTTCAGAAACAAATCTTGGACTATAATTCACACAATGTGTTCTAAGTCCAAAACAGTCGCAGAAACACTAATATTTAGGTATTTTAAAGTGTAAATAGAAATAGATAGGCCTATATCACTGCAAAAATATAGACACTAGACTTTGCAAATCATAAATCAACATTGGGAAACAGTCATTGTACACATCAGTGGACATATGAAATTCAAGGAGGGCAGAAGAACATGTTATATTTAATTACTTTAAAACATGGTGCATCACATATGTCACGTCTCAGGAGGTCACGACTTAACATGAACAAGCCCAGTATTAGAGATCATAATTCAAATCAAAAGAAACAAACAAAACAAAGCCTCCCATTGACTTTTGAATTTTTACTTACAAACATGTTCTCACTTACTACCTTCAGTTTGCTCTGGGATGCTGTTTTCCCCTCCTGCTTCTCTTTATTCTTTTTGCATATCCTTCATCTTTTTGCACAAAATTACGTTGTCTTTCATATTCAGAATAAACTTTAAATTGCAAGCAGTATGATTATTAAAAACATTTAAGGTGCATGGAAAGACACAGACACCTGATAATTCAGGAAAACAAACAAGAAACCTTGAATTGGAAGGAGTCATGGAAGATCTGAAAATCCAGTACTCTTCTATCTTTCTGTTTCTCTCTTGCTCCCCGTCTCTAATCCCTCATTCTTGGCCTTTCTTTGTCTCTCTCTTTCTTTTTCTCTCTCTCCCCGCAACCTCCTTCCCTTTCTTTTTCTCTCTTCCTTCTCTTTCCCTGACCCCAGTCTCTCCCTGCAAGTGTGTCTCCATCTGGACCATCTGCCTTTGATTTCTCTGCCTTGCTCATGGGCCAGTGTGTTATCATGTCTTAAAGCACATGCCTTTCCAGTGTCAGCACTGTCATCAGATGACCTAATTTCTTAGCTTTTCAAGTCCATTGAGTACCATATGATTTGTCTAACTAATCTATTTCACAGAAGCCCCATGTCAAAGGTAGCTGACCAGGCTATTGAATGGTTGTCATTGAGTAGGATTTATACCACCTTATCAATTATCCACAGCTGGGAGGAACAGAAACACAAAGAACAAAAAAAAAATGCAGTTTTCTTTTGTAGTAGTAATGCAGATCTAGTACAAATAGAAATTCTTCACTGCTTTATTTTCTCTATACATTTGATTTCTAGTCACAACTTGCCTTTATATCAACTCAATCAACACAGAGACTATTGACTTTATACAAAGCTATTATTCATTTCCCCATCCTCACATTTATTTCACACTATTAAGCTGAATTTAACTTTGATATCAAATAAAGTTTATGTTCTTGATAATATTTTCAAAACAAATTATTCAAACACGTAGAGTGTGCTTCTGCAAAAAGTGACTTTCAAAACAAATTGGGCCGGCTGCAGTGGCAGCCCATGCCTGTAATTCCAGCACTTTAGGAGGCTGAGCCAGGTGGACTGTTAGAGGTCAGGAGTTCAAGACCAGCCAGACCTACATGATGAAACCCATCTCTACTAAAAATACAAAAGTTAGCTGAGTATGGTGGCACATACCTGTAATTCCAGCTACTCAGCAGGCTGAGGCAAGAATCACTTGAACCTCGGAGGCAGAGGTTGCAGTGAGCCAGGATTGCACCACTGCATTCCAGCCTGGGGAACAGAGTGACTCCCTCTCGGCAGCAAAAACAATTGACATTATTTTATTTTAATGCTTTATACAGTCTTCACCTTCAAAACAATTCCCTGATTTTTTTCACTGCAGTTGCTGATCTGGTGTTGATTAAACAATTGACTTCTGTTTTATAGAATACCACGTGGTAAGGTAAGACTGCCACACTGTCTGATTGTTTTACCCCTGCCTTTCCCCCTTTCCTACTAGATAGGTATTTCTGACTAGTTACCTGGTGATTTTGACCTGGAGCCAATAGAAATTCAACTATTAGAAAGCTATGTAGAAATCATGAACAACTATGTAAGTATAATAACTTGTCTAAGAAGTAGAACTAAATCAACCCCTTGCTACTTCCCAGTACCTTATAAATTAAATATAGCCCAAAGTAATCAAACAATTAATAGTGTCAACTTTTTAAAAGTAGCTAAACTTCTTTCCCCCTTTTGATGTACTGTGAACATTAAAAGATTTTAATACATGCACAATTCCTGTTTCTTTATGAACACACAGAAAAATATATTTTTATTATTAAACATAGCTGTTTACAAATATCTTTTCTATGCTAATTAAAATAGTATCAGTATTAATATCCTCATAGCTTTTAACCATCAGAAAAATGCTAATGTTATGAATACTTCTCATGGATTACTAAAGCTAAACCTGAGCATTAAGTAGAAAGAAAGAGAAATTGTAAAACTAGAGAGTTCTCAACGTACCCACACATATTTTGCACTTAAGACATTTATGTTCAAAGCTGTTAGAATTTCTTGATGAGGAGGATATATCAAAATTCCAGGAGTAATTTGTTTATCTTTTTTGAGTGCAATAAAGAATTTATATATATATATATATATATATATATGTGTGTGTGTGTGTGTGTGTGTGTGTGTGTGTTAATTTATAACTTATGCATTTACAAAATGTTCCCATTCTAAAATAAATCAATATTAAGTCAATAAATAAAAATTTTAAAACCTCATTAAATCCCACATCTCATTTAAGTCATCTTTTCCTTTCACAATTAAATTTCTTAAAAGCCTTCAGTCAATGATTCCAGGTCTTTACCACACATTGTTTAAGCTACTGCAGTCTGATTTCCTGCCTCCACTACTGTATTTTGCTCTTGTGCAACAGACCCAGTGCTAACTTTTCCATAAAGGGTAACTTTTCATAACTTAACTTCCCTGACTTGTCAGCATTGCTTGTATTGAATGAGGACACTTTTCTTAAATGATTTCTTTTCCATCCTGGATGTCCACTTTTGCTTACCGGAAATTAACCATTTATCCGCCCATTGAATTTGTTGTTTCTTCAGAATTCTGTCCTAGGCGTTCGTCTCTTCTCACTTGAACACTTGTACTAGGTGTTACCATTACTTCCATTACCATTTCTATGCAGCTGTCTTTGAAATACATCCTCAGCTCAGATCACCTGAATGAACTCCAAGTCCATGCAGATCCCAAAGCACCATAAATATATGTAGGTGGGAGGTCGCACAAGTGCCCAGGCAAGGGACTGCAGCCTCATGCAGTCCCAGTTTAAAACACAGCATAGAAAAGATTTAAAATAGAAATAAGCATTATAATCAAATATTTAGCATAGTGAAATCATTTATCTTTCATATATTCCTTTTTATAATTAAGGAACGTTAGGGTAAGAAGCTTGAAACTGAAGGAACCTTGTAAAAAGTGATTCTAAGACAAGAGCATCAGCCCTCTACCACACCTGCGTAAGGGCTGTTAGAAGGTGCCTTGGCTCTGCGGCCGCACCAGTGCTGGGAAAGCACCCGCTGCTTAGCAAACCATGGAAGGAGACATCTTCTTCCTCGGAGGAGTTGAGGACACTCCCCTCCCCCCACGGTCTGTGGAAGGACTGATCTCAGTCAGCCCAACCCGCAGTTACCCGGGGGCTTAATTGTCTCTATGTGGTGCTGGTCACAATCTGTGTCTCCAGGCACTCCCTACTAATGCTGACGCATTTCTTTCCCATGCTTTGGCTACTTGCAAGCACTGTTCCTTAGAGGCTACTTGAAAGCCCTGCTCCCCATCCTCCTTCTTAGATACCTGAGTGGGGAAGGCTCATCCTGCCCCCTGTCTTGTACTCAATAAAAGTCAGCGTGTCCAGGCACTCGGGGCCACTGCCGGACTCCGCACTTTGGTTGGCAGTGGACCCCTGGGCCCAAACTCTGTTTCTCTTGATCTCAGTGTCTTGAGTCTCTACTTCCACAGTTTCTCTTCTCTGCACCGGTAGAGAGGGGCTCATAGGACCCTGCAGGGCTGGACCCTACAAATATCAACTAAGTTCTTTCCATGTTTCTTCTAATTTGTTTTTATTCGTGGTTCCTGTCTTTGGCAGGGTTTCCTGGAAATGGACTTAAAGATGGAAATTCGTAGTCAGAAAATTTCAGGGGAACACTCTAGTAAGAGAATAGGGAAAGTGGGCTTAGAAAAAAAAGGAGCTACATTGCAATGCAGTTGCAAAATACTCTTTATTTAGAACCACAGTAAGCTCTCAAGCCGAAATGGCCCTTGTGAGTTGTTCCAAACTGAGGTAAAACAGTTGTGTCTTTATATCAAGGCATTTACTGTTTTGGCTGACCGCTGAAGGATGGTTAGGAACCTTGAAAAATGCATCTCTGTTTGGAAAGACAATCTTTAGGAAAGCTTCAGATGAGCCAACAGCTGGCCTTTGTGAGCTACCTGGCATCATTCCTGGTAGCTGGATGAATGAATACCTCATTTCCAAAGAGTGATGTTGGAGGCTCAAGAAGTATCTATTGCAGGACATAACATCCAAAACATGAATCAACCCCAGCTTGGTACAGATTCTCTAAGATTCTTGCTCTTTGATGGAGAAACAGAAGAGGAAGATTAACTGGAGAGCATTATGTTTTACAATGGTGCAGCAATTCTGGAAGCTGCTCTTATCATGTCTACCTGGTTTAGGTGCCCCACATCTTCTCTTAGCATCTCTGTTAGCCTAAGTGCATTAGAAGGTAGAGTGAGTCATACATGCATTTCAGAGTTGTCTGGGCTTATCGATCTTAAACATGCATTTCTCAGGATGTGACTACTGCACTTGTCCATTTGCAATACAAGTTGGACAGGAGAGTAGCAAGAGAAACCCCAGAATTTCACATGAATACAAAAGTAATTCCTGCCTCCACTGTATAATATTACCCCTAGTTCCTCTCTTGCTAATGGTGATACTCTTCTTTGACACAGGGAGATATAATCAGTAGGTGGCATCCATAAAGTTCAGTGGTACTCTTACTATACTTCCTGGTGAAAGCATTCCTTCTCAAGAAACCAGAAACTTTGGACCCACAGAATGTAAAGACTGGGAGACAGGAAAAATGAATTTACCATGTTAGAAGCAACAATTGTTGAAACCCTTCTGTTTTCATTCTTTGCTATCTGCATGTGTGTATTCTACATACTGGGGACACAACACCATCAAATGATAATCACTTTAGAATGTATGCTGCATTATGGAACACGGAACCATAGAACCCATCATATAAAAGTATCACTTCCAAAATGCTGCATCACCTGTAGCTTTAAAATGTATTTATTTGCTCTATCAGGACAGTAGCTTCTGGATATTACGCTTTGCAATGTGACCAGCAGATCTTATGGTCATGAGTTTCCTGTCAAATAATAGAGTTTTAAAAAATCAAATGTGGAATCACATGTCTGGAAGTCTATAAATTTTATATGGCCAAAGCCCTGTGAGCAGGAAAGACAAACCCTTACCTGAAATAGGTACTGATCTCACTCAAGAAGAATCGCTCCCTTTTCAGATTAAAAGTATTAATACCTAATAAATGTGCAACAAGCTTTGGGGGTTCAACATTGATGTATTCTATTAGATATTTGTACATTAGCCTTGCACAGTAGAAACCAATGCTGCTGGTGTCATGAATAGCTATGATTTCTGCTAGAATGGCTACTCTGTTACGAATTATTTTGCCAATACTCAATGACAGAGGTTTGCTGTTACCCGTCAACTATGCTACTCTGTTTACATGGTTGTTTAGTGCCTGTATTAGTCTGTTTTCGTACTGCCATAAAGAACTTCCAGACTGGGTAATTTATAAAGGAAAGAGGTTTAATTGACTCACAGTCCCAGAGGGCTGGGGAGACATCCGAAAACTAATGATCATGGTGAAAGGGTAAGCAAACACACCTTGATTCTCATGGCAGCAGGAAGGAGAGGAATGGGTGCTGAGTGAAGGGAGAAGCACCTGATAAAACCATCAGACCTCATGAGACCTCACTATCACGAGAACAGCATGGGGGACAACCACCGCCATGATTCAATTACCGCTCATAGGGTCACTCCCATGACATGTGGGGATTGTGAGAACTGTAATTCAAGATGGGATTTGGGTGGGGACACAACCAGAGTATATCAGTACCCTTTCAATGGAGAATTCTCTCTGATGGCTATTAACTTGCCTTTCAAAGATCTTTATACTTTGTGCCCACTGACATCACCTACCCTGCCCTTTTCTGAAAAAATTTCCTGTCATCTGAACAAAAAAACAAACCATTCACTACTACCAATGTCAGAGAATGGGAGAGTTAACCAGAGTACAAAGTAAATGTTTGTGCCACCTAAATAATTGATTCTTATCCTCAGTTGAAAGGGACGGCAAAAAAAGGCATTAACAAAATGATGTTAATCTGTTAAAATGCTCATCTGGCATAGCAGATGCAATTGAGGCAGGATCTATTTGAAGTTTTCCTCTGCCAGGACCTACCTACCATCGTATGGGCCAGGTTGACAGGACTGGGATGTATCGGAGATCATTCTTTTCGTCTTTCAAGACTTTGATAATCTCTACTATTCTTTTCCCACCCCTGATGCAGTTTTGGTGTGGATTTACATTTTAACTGGGCACAAGGGCGCTCAGTGAGATGTCTCTTTTCCCATATGCCAAAAAAATACTGTGGTAGTTCTGCCTTTTATCAAGCATGTTTATTCCAGGTGTGCATTTGCTAAAATGACCCCATGGGTATTTAATGGATCCCATGAACATGAGTCAGCTTCAGAAAGAGCGATCCATATTTTGTTATTCAATGCATGGTGATGATTTGTGTGGTCCACGCATCAGTGACACCTTCAATAGTTTTTGAAATGCCTGAGTACTCTAATTTCTCTATTGTATGATTACCATGTAATTGGCATTAGGTGTATTTTGGGGATAATTACTGTGACAACTTTTTTTTTTCAAGGGGGCTTCTACTTCAATCAAGATTTCCAAATCTGAGGATTGGCTCAGGTCCAGAAACTGAGCAACTGATGATGAATTTTATTGTCTCTTCTGCCCTTGCCTCATGATCATTCATCTTTGGTGTATGTTAATGTTTATCCTATACATTGAGAAGTACTCTCATTGGCTACCCATCTCTCTCAGAACATTATGTTCTAATCATTATTCCCATAACCCTCTGAAGTTGAGAATTTCTGTCCCAACAGTTTATTGCTTAATTGTACTCCTGCTTTGTCCTGTGTTTAAACATAGCCATCTGGTCTCTATTATTTTGAGATCCAATTATTCCTATTGTTTCGTGTTGTTTTTAAGAAGACCAATTCTATAACAAAATCCTTTATTGTCAGTCATGTCCTAGAGAGGACAGTCATCACTGAGCTTTGCAGCAATGCTGTTGTCTCTAATAATAGAGTGCCTTCCAGTTCTTATGTAAAACATCATCAGCTTGTGAGTTTTCTGCTCTTATGTCACATGTATACTCTCCAATGATCATTTTCTAGCAAAGTATTTCTGTTCCCCTCTTGACACAGCCCTGACAGAATCCGGTCCCTAGATACTCTGCTGGCTCTACCTAGTATATGCTGACTAGGGCCATTTCTTTCATTAGCAGAACAAGCACTAATTTTACTTAACCCTCATTAATAATCTAATGACCAGGAAAAGAAGAGTGGATAGATCTCTAAAAAGGGGTGGGCTCTACTATCAAGGAGGGGGTAAGTAAGTATTCTACATAAGGGGTAAGATTCACAGTTACAGGAAAAAAGTGAGACATTTATCCAGGCCCAGGGAGTTCTGGAAATCTGGGGTTTTATTGTTCTTAAGGACATTGACTCAGAAATTCTCCACTCCAGCTCTGAAAACTGTGTATCTTTCCAATTAGTGTTCTTATCTAAATTGCAGAATTAAAAAAAAAAACAAAAACAAAAACAAAAACAAAAAAAAACTCTACAGAAAGAGTAAAATTGTTAGGTTGAGAACCCAGCCTGTCCTGGAAATAGTCTACACTTATAATTAAATTTTGTGCCTGATTTTTACATTTCTGCCCTTTGAGTACTAAAGATAAATATATTTTTCAAAGCAACCTCTCACCTTCGCAGTCACTTAAACTTTGATTAACAATCTGTCTCTCTTTAATCTTTCTCCAATACATGTAGCACTTAATAGCCATCAGATACCACAGTCCTTTTGATTGCAAATTCTCACCACAGCTCACAACTGTTCTGAGCTATTGCACAATTCAGTTCATTTCATTCTGTCAGTATTGCATCTGAATTCTTCAGTAGTCCGTTGTAGCACAGCTGTATTGAGGGGCTATCGCTACTCCATGTGGTTCCAATTCTCTGGTCCTCATGGCCCACCAGCCAGCAACTAAGTGATCCAGTTTCAAGGTTATCTCCGAATACAGTCACATTCTGAGGTCTTCAGAGTTAAGATTTTAACATATGAATTTTCGTGAAATACATTACTTCTTCAAATGTAGCTTACTCTTATTTAATTTAGGCTTATATACATACTACTTCCTGGGTTTAACGCTCCCAGTCTTTCAGATTTGGAATGGAATGCCGTTCTCACTTTCCTCATATTTGTAAAATTGAATAAATGGCTTTCAATTCCCATTGCATTCTTACCATTCATGCCATAAAACTCATCTGATGTTGTTTATTTACTCATTTACTTCTCCCATTACACTGTAAATTCCAAAAGGGAAGAACTGTCATCTTATTTACTATTAAACCCTCAGGATCTAATACAGTACCTAACATGTATTAGAATCACCATAAATAATTTGATCTTATTTTTTTATTGCATTATTAATCACTTGAAGGCGGAGTGTGTGCATTATTCAACATTGAATCTCAAGTAGTGTATTGCTCCATTTTCATATTGCTGTAAAGAAATACCCAAAACTGAATAATTTATGAAGAATAAGAGGTTTAACAGACTCACAGTTCCACATGGCTGGAGAGTCTCACAATTATGGCAGAAGGTAAAGAAGGAGCAAAAGGCACATCTTGCAAGGCAGCAGGCAAGAAAGTGTGTGCAGGGGAACTGCCCTTTATAAGGCCATCAGATCTCACTAGACTTATTCACTATCCTGAGAGTAGGATTGGGAAAACCTGATCCAATGATTCAAAGGGAAGCCCATCATACTAAGAAGAACATAGTGATAAAGGGATCAATTCAGCAAGAAGAGCTAAATATCCTAAATATATATCCATTCAATACAGGACCACCCAGATTCATAAAACAAGTTCTTAGAGACCTACAAAGAGACTCCAACTCCCACACAATAATAATGGGAGAGCTTAACACACCACTGTCAATATTAGACAGATATCAAGACAGAAAATTAACAAGGATATTCAGGACTTGAACTCTGTTGTGGATTGAGTGGACCTCATAGATATGTACAGAACTCTCCACCCAAAAACAACAGAATATAATTTTTCTTGGATCCGTATGTCACTTATTCTAAAATTAGTCACATAATTGACAGTAAAGCACTCCTCAGCAAATGGGAAATAACTGAAATTGTAACAGTCTCTCAGACCACAGCACAATCAAATTAAAACTCAAGATTAAGAAACTCACTTAAAACCACACAACTGCATGGAAACCAAGCAACCTTCTCCTGAACGACTCTGTGATAAATAATAAAATTAAGACAGATATCAAGAAGTTTTTTGAAGCAAAGGAGAACAAAAAGACAATGTACCACAATGTCCCAGAATCTCTGGGATGCAGCTAAAGCTGTGTTAAGATGGAAATTTATAGGACTAAATGCCCACATAAAAAAGCTAAAAAGGTCTCTAATTGATACCCTAACATCACAACTGAAAGAACAAGAGAACAAAGAGCAAATAAACTCCAAAGCTAGCAGAAGACAAGAAATAACGAAAATCAGTGCAGAACTGAAGGAGTTAGAGACATTTTAAAAAGTTCAAAAGATTAATGAATCCAGGAGTTGGCTTTTTTAAAAAAAATAGACAGTTATACTAATAAGAAAGATCAAGTAAATACAATAAAAAATGGTAAAGGGTGTATCACCACTGACTCCACAGAAATACAGACAACCATATAAACATCTTCATGCAAATAAACTGAAAAATCTAGAAGAAATTGATAAATTCCTGGAAGTGTACACCCTCTCAAGACTGAACCAGAAAGAAGCTGAATCCCTGAATAAACCAATAACAATTTCCAAAACTGATGCAGTAATAAATAACCTTCCAACCAAAAAAAAAAACACCAGGACCAGACAGATTCACAGTCAAATTCTACCACAGTCACAAAGAGGGACTGGTACCATTTCTTCTGAAACTATTCCAAACAATTGAAAAGGAGGATCTTCTCCCTAATTCATTCTATGAGGCCAGCATCATCATGATATCGAAACCTGGCAGAGATACAACAAGAAAAAGAAAACTTCAAGCCAATATCCCTAACGAACACTGATGCAAAAAATCCTCAATAAAATACTGGCAAACCAAATCCAGCAGCACATCAAAAAAGCTTATGCAGCATAATCAAGTGGACTTTACCCCAGGAATGTAAGTCAACATATGCATATCAATAAACATAATTCATCATAAACAGAATTAAAGACAAAAAACACATGATTATCTCAATAGATGCAGAAAGGGCCTTTGATAAAATTCAACATCGTTTTATGTTAAAAAAAAAAAAAAAAAAAACTCTAAATAAACTAGGTATTTATGGAACACACCTCAAAATCATAAGAGCCATTTATGACAAACCCAAAGCCAATATTATACTAAATTAGCTGCATTTCAAGGGAAAGCATTCCTCTTGAACAATTGCACAAGACAAGGATGCCCTCTCTCACCACTCCTATTCAACATCATATTGGACTGGATTCTTGGCTCCTCAGCTTGCAGATGGCCTATTGGGGGACTTCATCTTGTGATCATGTGAGTCAATTATCCTAATAAACTCCCCTTCTTATACTCATCTATCCTATTAGTTCTGTCCCTTTTGATACATTTAACATATGTATCCTTCCTGCAAACAGATGACCCTGACTAAAACAGATGAGAAGCACCTTGGTATTGCAATGCAATGTCTCTCTATCGCCCTCTACTGGCAAAAATTAATATTATGTGCTTAAAAAGCTCTAATTATAGCAGAGCAGGTAAAGACGTGAATTTGGAGTCAAAAGCAATCCACTGAAAACTGGACATGCTTCATTGATTCTCTGAAACAAGTGTTTATAAAACCACTATCTCAAATTCACGTGGGTATGTACTTTGTGGCTAGGTCTCCTTTTCCATTGCCACTGCTATTTTTATGTGTCCCTTTCTCTGCAAACAGTTATCTTCAGAACCAGCATCTCACACACCTCCACCGGGCCGCCGGGAAGGTCACGAAAGGTGGGGTAGTAATTCACGTTGGAGCCTATATAAATGATCCACACTATTTTGAGTTATTCAGTGAACAGTTTGTGTGAACATGCACTAGGACGTTAAATATTCACGTGTATTTTATCTTGGATCACATAATTGAATTCCTTGTAGATACTTATCACTTCCTTAAGAACAAAGCTAAAACTTTATGCTATTCTCTTATTAATGTTTAAGTAATATTTCAAGCCTTGTCTATCACTACATACCTTATGATACAGACACTCTGAATGCAACTTGTACCATGTTGCCACTGGGTTTTGAAATATTATCCCAAAATTAGATAGTTATTGTTTTATGTTTCTGCCTATATATATTCTACAAAATTGCCTCATAATTTGACTCATATAACGTCTTCTTCATTGAAATTCTAAGATAGAAACTATCACTCCTGATAGAGATCAGACACCTTTACTGTATCTTCATTTTAATACATGCTTGAGTTACTATGTGACATCAACATTAAGATACCTGTCTCCAAGTGTATTCTTTGAGATCAGAGACTATGTTCTTCAGTTATGTAACAATTTGGACAAAGGTGATGTCAGTTTATATATTTTAATCTGATGATAAATTAATTTCTCATACATTTTAAAAGGACAATTTTAAAATATTACTCACCTTTTTGCTTATTTTAAATGAAAATAGAGGGAAATATACTAAACATTTAAGCAACATTTCTCAAATACATACATATTTTTCTCATGTGTATATTAATTGACAGAGAGAGAGAGAGAGAGAGAGTGTTATATTTCCCCACTTCCAATTTTTTATATCTTTACAATTTCTACCAATAATTCTGGTCATGTACCTCTAGTACTGCTACTCTCAATTTTATTATTTTATTCTACATATTGTACATTTAATGGCCTTCATTACTGTTCTTTTACTTGACAAAAGCCAGTTTATTTTCAGTCCCTTGGGGAATGCCTCAATATTTCTCATACACCAAAGCACTCTATTTTCTGATCCTGGCCCTGGAGTCCAGTGTGTGACAGAGTTTCCTGCATTTTTTGCCTGGCATTGAATGTTAGATAGACAGTCACATCCTGTACTTCCTTTTCACTCAAATCTATCTTTTGGGTCACACCAAAAAATGTGCTGTTTCATATATTAACTAAGCTGTTCATGCTATTCATGAACAGAAGCTTTCCTGGCTATAACTCTCTGGGAAGCAATGGACATTTTTTTTAACTGTTCTCTTTTTTCCTTTCCTAAATATGTTTCTCTCTTAGCTCCAGTGGCATGACATTTTGATAGTTTACTTTGATCTGGAATGTGCCACCATGTCTGAGGGCCAGCAACTCACTTGCAATAACAGTCCCGGGCCAGCATGTGCTACAGATCATGCCTTGAAATTCTAACACTCAGGGAGGCTGGAGGGAGTGGATCACTTGAGCTCAGGAGTTTGAGATCAGCCTGTGCAATGTGGTGAAACCCCATCCCTAAAAAAACAAAAAAAGTAGAATAAAAATAGCAGGGCCTGGTGGTGCATGCCTGTAATCCTAGCTACCTTGGGGACTCAAGGTGGAAGGACTGCCTGAGCCCAAGAGGTCAAGGCTGCAGTGAGCCGAGATCATGCCACTGCACTCCAACCTGGGTGACAAAGTGAGATCCTATCTCAAAAATAAATAAGTCCTGGACCGTTCCTTCTGGCCATTTTTGTAGACCTGGCCCTACCAGCAATATCATGGAATTTTAGACTTTTCACCCATATAACGTATTTAGCTGAAGCAACATATCACAAAGAGTCCAAGGCACTACGTATTGTATTCCAGCAGTGAGGGCAAGGTATTGGGGTAAAATATAACCAACGAGAAGCAGGAGTTAGGAAGGAGATTGACACATAATTTTTCTCCAACTTTTCTCCTATATACCACTTTGAGGCCTGAATATACCTTGCAGCCTGAGCAGAGATGTTTTTCCTGTGGATCCGACAGCACAACTGTGATTCCACCTGCAGAAATGAGTCAGTTCTGGGTTATCTGTCAAATAGTATCCAGCAAACTAATGCATCATGATACACTTGTTTGCATTTTTCTTTACCTCACTTTTTGTGTGTCACACCAATATCCTAAATTCTCAACCCTGTGATGGTTAATATTGACTGTCAACTCAATTGAATCGAAGGATGCAAAGGATTGTTCCTGGGTATGTCTGTGAGGGTGCTGCCAAAGGAGATTAACATTTGAACTGGTGAACTGGGAAAGACTGACCCACCCTCAACCTGTGTGGGCACCATCTAGTCAGCTGCCAGCATAGCCAGAACAAAAGCAGGCAGAACATGGAAAGACTAGCAGTTTTAGTCTTCTGGACTCCATCTTTCTCCCATGCTGGATGCTTCTGCCCTTGAACAACAGGCTCTGAGTTCCTCAGCTTTGGGACTTGGACTAGCTTCCTTGCTCCTCAGCTTGCAGACAGCCTATTGTGGGGCCTCACTTTGTGCTTGTGTGAGTTAGTGCTCATTAATAAACTCCCCTTTATATCTACATCTATCCAATTAGTTCTTTCATTCTAGAGACCTCTAATACACCACCTAAATAAATTATGAGCATCTTTATTTTCTTCCATTTCTGTTTTCTAGAGGATTGAAGCTAAGATCTTGTCTTGTAGATAATAATATGATCAAGTATTTAGATATGGCTTCTGGAACATAATGACTACTGCACTACCTTTTGTTGAATGATTGACTTAATATGTGTTTGGAGGTTAGAGAAATAGGCAAAAAGTTAAAAAAAAAAAAAAAAAGCAGCACCTAACATGCCTTTGGATGTTTTTATGTGCTGGGCGCTAGCAAGCATGCTAAAATATTGTTTTAGTTAATCTTTATAACAACACTATGGATGTGATTCTTTAAATCTCTGTTTTATGGATGAGAGTTTGGTAGCTTAGAGAGGTTAACGTGACCTACATAAGGCTACACAACTCTTGATTGATAGAGCTGGGAATTGTGCACAAGAAATTTCATGTTCTTCTGCTATTTGGTGCTATTTTAGAGGCTTATCTTTATTCCTTATGACTCTGGGTTGGAAATACATGACTGAAAATTTTTCATAGACATTGACACAAAATACTCCCATGGCTTAGAAAAAGTCATTTCTCCCCTTCTGCTGTTCTATACCACTTAATGTGATATATTAAAAGAAGAATCTTTGGAGAAAAGGAGAAATTGCTTGCCATTTACTTACTGTGTGACCTTGGGCAAGTAACTGAGATGCCCAGGGCCACTGTTTTCTTAAATCTAACAAGAAGAAAATAAAAACTACCTTAGGAATTGGTTGTCAACATTTTAATACACATTATAAATCTTCAGTAATATCCTACCCTGTTCCGTTATAATGCATTTCTTGGCTTTCTTGAAATAAAGGAAAATATAATTTTGCTCAATGTGAAATAGAGTTAGAACAAGTTAGAGTGTAACTTAAAACAGAGAATATTTCATAGGTTATCTATAAATGGCTTTCAAATTAATCATGATATATATTTTGCCCCATAATGTTTTAATTTATTTAAAATGTATTTGTATTTCCTCAATGTATGTGTTTATTAAAATCAAATTAAGAAATTTAATAACCACAGTGCTAAGAACTGATAATTCCAAGTTGAGTAAGGCAATTTTTATTTTGTGAAGTTCAATGACATGTGCTGAGAAGCTTTACAGGAAAGTGAAGTGTAACAGATCGGGTAAAAGTGGGAAGAATTGTGGAAGCAGAAAATGAATTTGAAGTTAAGTAGCAAACCTAACCCTTCCCAGAAATGCCTTCCTATGTAGCTTTCCGTACCTTGTTTTCTTTCATCCTTCAGCAATGGCTTAAAATCTGCTGACTATGAAATATGTCTGCTGCTTGAGAAACAATATGCAATGTTGTTACTCCTATCATCTTGTGTAATGTGATGACTTCTCCCACTCTTTTATCTTGTTTTTGGCTTAGTTTTAATGTACAGTATCGTTTTGCTTCTTTTAAGCCTTGCTGTCTATGTGATGTATAAACAAAAGACATCACAGTTTAACTTAATTGTGGTTATAAAATGTGTATCCTATTTCTTATATTATGTACATTTTCTAGTTCATATTTATGTCCTCAAAATATATCTGATGAAGAAATAAACGAATGCATAAATATCTAGTTGTATCATTGTGTGTGCATTTTTTTTCCTTTTTTCTTACATTTACATAATACTGAAAATCCGATTTTACCCTGTCATGTTTGGATCACATCGGGGGATCCTTCGCAACAAAATGTGGGAACAAGTAACTCAAAATATTTAGTTGATTTTGTAAGTAAAGAATTTTGGTACACTTTGCAATGCATTAGAATCTGGGAATAAGGTCTTTTAACCTAGAGCAGATGCCCGACTTCTGTCAGGCAACCTGGGAACCGCACCCCTTGCAGCTGACAAGGATTGCTTTTGTGGTACTGTAACACATCTACCCCCATTCTCTGGTTGACCTGAGCCAAATTTATTTTAGTCCCATGTGCACGAAGGTTTACTCCTGTGAGTTTCATCATAGTTATTACCATCACGTGTGGTTTCGCTCATTCTCTTCTGCTTAACTCCAAGACACAAATAATTTGAAGGTTAGTCCTAACTCACCGTCCTCTACTAACAAACAGTATTTGTAACTGTTGTCCACTTTAATTATTCCCATTCATTTGTGTATTCAGTCACATACAATGCACTACCATGTTCTAGGCACTGTATATTTCCCTAGAGATACAGATGTTAATCAGTCAAAAATAATTGCCCTGAAAGAAATTACATCATATTTTTTAAAAGACCAAAGGTAACATTATTAGTAGGTGAAATGGTAGTTTGTGCTGTGTTAAAGTATAATTAGAAAGGGCGGATGAGGAATTTCAGGTTTGGGGAGATGTGGTTTTAAATTAGGTGATCAGGGAAGACGTCATAAAGACTGTATTGTTTAGTATCTGGACAACTCACTGCAGCACTTAACTTTTAAAATGTATTTTCTCTTAGCTACTGTGTAAATTAACTTTAAATATAATCCATTGATCCAGCAGGCATAGATTTTCAAAATGGACCATAAGCAGATGACTTGTACAAGTAATCCTTTTTTGGGGGATAGATTGGTAATTTTTTTAAGTTATTAGACTTTATTTTTCAGAGCACTTATAGTAGAAAAATTGAACAGAAAGTACAAAGAATTTTCATGTATTCTCTTGCTCCATTCTCTCAGGGTTCCCCTATTAACATCTTGCCTTGGTGTGTTTCATTTGTCACAACTGAAGAGCTGTTACTGATACATTATCATTGACTAAATTCTATGGTTTCCATTAATATTCCACTGTTTTGTTGTATAGTTCTATAACTAATGTCATGTGTTCACCATTATAGTGTCATACAGAATAGAACACCACCATTCTGTCTTAAAAATTCCTGTACTCCACCTACTCATCCCTTTACCTCACCCCAACAACTGACTGGGATGGCAAGCACTGATCTTTTTACTCTCCTTACCATTCTGTCTTTTAGCCATCATGTGGTTAGAATCACAGATTTTCAGATGTGGTTTGTTTCATTTAGCAATACTTATTTAAGATATCCATGTCTTTTTGAGGCTGGATAGCTTCTTTTTTTCTCTCTCTCTCTCTCTACATATATATATATATATATAGATAGATATAGATGTATATATAGATGTATATAGATGTATAGATGTGTATGTATTTATGTTTATATATGTGTATATGTGTGTATGTATGTGTGTGTATATATACACATATGTATGTGTATATATATATACACACATATATATGTATATAGATGTGTATAGATGTATACAAAATATATATATGTATATTTTGAGCCAGAGGCTCTGTCTGTTACCAGGTTGGAGTGCAAGGGTACAATCTTAGGCTCACTGCAGCTTCTGCCTCCCAGATCAAGCAATTTTCCTGCCTCAGTCTCCCGAGTAGCTGGAACTATAGGCACACACCACCACACCTGGCTAATTTTTGTATTTTTAGTAGATATGGAGTTTCACCATATTGGCCAGGCTGGTCTCTTGGCCAGACTGGTCTCAAACTCCTGAACTGAATTGATCCACCCACCTCAGCCTCCCAGAGTGCTGGCAGATTACAGGCATGAGCCACCATGCCTGGTTTCTCCTTTCTTTTCATCATGAGATAATTTTCTATAGTAGGGATATAACCAGTATGTTTATCCATTCCCCTATGAAAGAACATCTTAGTTACTTTCAACTTTTGGCAATTATGTCATAAACTCCTTATAAACAGTTGTGTGCATATTTTTTGTACAGATTTAAGTTTTTGCCTCATTGTGGTAAATATAGAGGAGAGTGGGTTACTGGCTCATATCTAAGCTATATTCAATTTTGTAAGAAACTGCCAAAGTATATTCTAGAGTGGCTGTACCATTTTGCAGTCCCAGAAACAATGAATGAGAATTTCTATTGCTCCATATCCTCACTAGCATTGGATTGTCAATTTTTTGGACTGTAGCCATTCAAATAGATGTGTAGTGGTATCTTGACATTGTTTTGATTTACAATTCCCTAATGACATATAATGTTGAACACCTTTTCATAAGCTTATTTATCATTTGTGTACTTTGTTTTGTTAGGTGTCTGTTCAGATAATTGACTGCTTTTCAACTTTTCTTTTTTTTTTTTTCTTTTTATTTTATTTTACTTTAGGTTCTGGGGTACATGCGCAGGTCATGCAGGGTTGTTGCACAGGTGCATACATAACCAGGTGGTTTGCTGCCTCTGTTCACCCTTTGACTATATCCGGCATGTCTCTCCATGTTATCCCTCCTACCCCCTGCTGGGACGTTTGGTTTTTAGAACTGTTGAGTTTTAGGTTTTAAGAGGGTTTTTTTTGTTTTGTTTTGTTTTGTTTTTTAGAGGTGGTTATTATGGATACAAGTTCTTTACTGATATATGCTTTGCCAATATTTTCTTCTAATCTGTGGCTTAACTTGTAGGTATCCAGATGTGTTAATATCATTTGTTAAAATGTTTTCAATCCATTATTTGCTGCCTTTTCAAAGATCAGTTGACTGTTTTTATGTGAGACTATTTCTATTTCACTATTCTGTTTATTGGTCTGTTTGTCTATTATTTTGCCGGTAGTACACTGTTTGACTTGTAAGACTTGTAGTTGAGTCATGGCAGTCCTCTGACTTTGTTCTTCTTCAATATTGTGATAGCTATTCTGGCTGTTTTTCCTTTCCATAGACATTTTAGAATTGGTTTGTTGATAACACAAAATAGCTTTCTGATTTTGTTTGAGATTGCTCTAAATCTATAGATCAAGTTGAGAATTACTGACAACTTAACTATAGCATGCTTTCCTATTCATGAACATGGACTATTTCTCCATTTATGTAGATATTATTTGATTTTATTCATCAGAGTATTATACATTTTCTCATATAAATATTGTATATATATTGTTATATTTATAACTAATTATTTGACTTTTATGTTGCTAATAAAAAGGGTGTTATGTTTATTTCAAATTCCAATTGCTTATTGCTGGAATATAGGAAAGCAATTGACTCTTATATATTAACATCATATCCTGCAGCCTCTCAGTGATTATTTCTATGTTCTAGGAGTTTTCTTGTTGATTTTTTGTGAATTTCTACTTTGACAATTATGTTATTTGTGAAAAATATTTTTATGCCTTTCTCCCAAGCTGTAGTTCTTGTTTTAATTGACTTACAGCATTAGCAAGGACTTCTAGTACAATGATGAACAGAGGCAGTGACAGGAATACTTTTCCTTGCTCTTGATCTTTGTAGGAAAGATTCTGGTTTCTCACCACTATGATATGAATGTAGGGTTTTTGTGTATATTCTTTATCATATTGAAAAAAAGGTGTTTTCTACTCCTAGTTTATCCAGAGTGGTTATCACAAATAGGTGTTCGATTTTGTCAAATGTTTCTTCTTTATCTATTGAGATGATTTATGAATTTTCTTTTTAGCCTACTGATGTTACAGACTACAAAAAATGATTTTGAATGTAGACTTAGTCTTGCATTCTTGGAATACATCCACATTTGTTGTGGAGTATAATTATTTTACATGATTTTGGATTCAATTTTCTGCTACTTTCTTCCAGGAGTGTTGCAGCTTTGTTCATTAGAAATATTGATCTGTAGTTTTCATTTTTTGAAATGTATTTGTCTGCTTTTGCACTTAGGGTAGTGATGGCTTCATATAATGAGGTAGAAAATGTTTTCTGTGCTTCTGTTTTTTACAAAGAGACTGTAAATTATCAGCATACTATTATTTCTTTCCTAAATGTCTGGCGAATTTACCAGTGAAATCATCTGGATCTGGTGCTTAATAGTTTTGAAGATCATTGATCACTGATTAAGTTATAGGTAAGTAGCTATACAGATAGATGGGTAGGTGTATAGGCAGGCAGGCATAAAAAAGATAATTTATTTCTCCTTGTATGTAAGTTTTGATCGATTGTGATTTTCAAGGAACTAGTCCATTTCATACTAGTGATCAAACTTGTAGGCATAGAGTTGTTGATAATATTCCTTTATTTTTCTTTTAGTGTTCATGGGACTGGTAGTGTGGCCCTTTTATGTCTTAAGCTAATAATGTGTCTTTTTTTTCTGCTTTTCCTAGTCAGGCTAGGAGTTGATCCATTGTATTAATCTTTTCAAAAAATCAATTTTTGCTTTCTTTAATTTTCTCTATGGTTTTCCTGCTTTCAATTTTATTTATATGTACTCTGATTTTTATTCTGTCCTTCTGTTACATTGCATTTAAATTTTTCTTCTTTGTCTATTTTCCTAAGGGTGGTGATAAAAATACTAATTTTGCATTTTTTTTTTGTTTTCTAATATATGCATTCAGTGCTGTAATTTTTCTTTTAAGAACTGATTTTGCTACATCTAACAAACTTTTTAGTTGTATTTTTCATTTCATTTAGGTTTGAAATATATTTTAATTTCTCTTGGAACTTCTTAGTTGACCCCTATTTTATTTAAAAGTGTGTTGTTTCAGCTACATTTTTGTTATCATTTCTAGTTTAATTTCATAGTGTTCTAAGAGCATAATTTGCATGATGTCTATTCTTTAAAGTGTGTTAAAAACATACTTATGTCCCTGACTGTGGTCTAGCTTTAAGAATGTGTCATATAAAAGGGAAACTGTTTTTGAACACAATTACAATTCATGAAGAGTATCTAAGAAGGTCTTGAGGTCTATCCCCATAACTGGCATAACAGTGAGTTCCTATTAGTGCTGGTAACCTTGTTTAATTAAGTGAATAAATTTAAAATGAACAGGTCTGTGAACTTGATGAAATATTCTAAATTGAATAATTAACATAGTATATAGAGAGGTAATGTACTGCATGAATGTGTTTCTTGTGACTTCCAGGTATCATCAGCTTCAGTTGTATAATAATTAAGAATAGGAATATTAATCCCACAGAAAAAGTAGAAACATTACAAAAGAACTCACTTTAAAATTATCCAATTTGGGGGCAACCATAGCTAGAATATGTTTATAGAAAATATGAAGTCATCTTGTGGGGGCTTCTGATGGTGCCAGCACTTTAGGCTGGCAGTGTCACATGCAACAGTTAGAGCACTAAAAGCCTTCAGGCCACGGAAATTTACCGTGGAAGATCTTGAGGCTACGTATGGACGACGGATAGCAGCTGCCACAGGAAAAAATCATCATGATGATTTATGGTAAGAAAGTTGCCCCAACTCTTACATATCAAATGCAGATTGGAATGACAGGGCAGTTTATAAACTAGGTACAATTGTTATGGTGATTTTTAAGCTGAAATAATTTAGGCACCACTTCTATTACATTTCAAGCACTTTCTTTTATAATGCCCATTCTCTTTCCAATTTCTTGACTTTACATTTTCCTTTACGTATTTTCTTCCACATTTCAAATTCCTTTCAATAATGTTGATTTAATATTGGGTAACCAAAACAAGGATGACTGAGTGAAGGAGAAATGCCTTCTTTAAAACAATTACAATCTTCTTGTCGCATTGTGTTTTACCTTAAATTTACTCAACTCATTTTTTTAGAGTCAGTTCTATTTCTCAATGGAAAAGAAAAAGTGTTCTATAATAGATGTGGAATTAAAGGTAACAATATCTTCTGCTTTATCATTTTAATTCTTATAGAATACTCTGTTGACATTTTATAAATATATTCTTATAATCTTTATATAAAATTTGTCATAACAAATTACATATTTGCAAATTTTTAAATTGTGCCTAAATTTAAATTGAAGTAATTTTAATTTCTTGATATTTTGAAACCGATATGGTGGTGTTTAAATAGAAATCTTTGAAAAAAAAATCTATTAAATGTCTTATTTCATTATAAAATATTTTCAATTACTTTTTTAAATAATTAAAAACTTTTTTTTTAGATGGACTTTCACTCTTGTTGCCCAGTCTGGAGTGCAATGACATGATCTCAGCTCACCGCAACCTCTTTCTCCCAGGTTCAAGGAGAACCTGTCTCAGCCTCCCAAGTAGCTGGGATTACAGGCATGTGCCACCATGCCCAACTAATTTTGTATTTTTAGCAGAGACGGGGTTTCTCATTGTTGATCAGGCTGGTCTCGAACTACTGACCTCAAATGATCCACCTGCCTCAACCTCAAAAGTGCTAGGATTACAGGTATGAGCCACCGTGCTCAGCCAATAAAAAATATTTTATTCTTTTCCCTTATTTTCACTATTTAAAAAAATTAATTGAGATGTGAGCAAAATTGTGAAACAAGAGGTATCACATTCATATCCCTCCCCACAGCAACAATAATTTGACAGCCATCTATGGACAAAAGTACCTTTTTGGGATCTTTGTGCAAATTCAAAGTAGGGCCAAATCCAAGAAGGGCCATTGTGAGAAGGCAGATCCTCATCCAAGTCACAGGTGGTCCAGGATACAGACCTGGAAACAGTCCCATCCCATTTACAGCCCTGCTATGGCCACCAACCACCAAGAGACTCTGGAGAAGCCAATCCTATCAGTGCATTGGTTGTAAAGATTGCTGACTTTGGTCCTAGCTGTGGACCCTGAAGCATCTTATGACCCACCTTCATCTCCCCTCAGCCTTGATCTCAGAACAATCCTGTTCAATTAGGGATGCAGCTGGAGACACCCCAACTATGCCTCAAAGTTGAGGCTGATAACCTTAGTGTAGCCCTATAAACCATCACCAGCTACTCTATGCCATAGTCCCACCCACCCATGGACCCGGGGAAAGAGATACCAATCCTTGACCCCAGAGGCAAGGCTGGTTACTTTGATATGACCACAGATCTTAATGAGACCTTGTGACTCACTTTTGATGGCATAGCTGAAATAAATCACTGCCGAGGCTAATGTCAAGGAGCTTTTTCCCTGTGTTTTCTTCTAGAAGTTTTATGTTTCAAGGTCTTACATTTAAGTAACTGCCCCCTACCACCCCAGCTATGATCTGAGAGTAGTCCTGCCTACCTAGGGACCCAACAGGAGATATGCCTGTCCATGCATGCCTTAGGAAGCAGGCCCACTGACCTTGGCCCAATTGCCAGTCCTACTGATCAAGGTCCCAGAGACAGTCCAGTCCACCCAGAGATCAGGCAGGATCCATGCGTACCTGTGCCCCTGGTAATAGGCCTGTGGACATGGCAGCCTCAGCATTACTAAGCTCCAGCTCCACAATCCCAGAAGCAAGCAATAAATATACTGGACCTAAAATTACTTTGGAACTACAAAGGACGCTGAAAAGGCAAAGCAATCTTTAGTAACAGGAACAAAGTTGGAGTCATCACATCACACTTGCTGATTTCAAACTACATTACAAGCCTTTAGTAGTCAGAACCATATGGTACTGTCATAAAAAACAGACACAGAGAACAACAGAACAAAATAGAGAGCTCAGAAATAAACTCATGTATATACAGCCAATTTTTGCAAATCTCCAACAATCTTTGAGAAGAGCTCTTAAAGTACACAGTGAGGAAAGTTTCATCTCTTCATAAATGCTGTTTGGAAAACTGGATATCCACAACAAAATGATAAACCTGGCCCTTTTACCATATGTAAGTCAACCCAAATGGATTACAGACTTAAAAGTAAGATCTGAAATGGTAGAACTCCTAGAAGAAAACATAGAGAAAAAGCTCCTTGACATTGGCCTCGAAAATATTTTTTTGATATGGCATCAAAAGCACTAGTTTAAAAATAAATAAATAAATAAATAAACAAGTGGGACTTCATCAAACTAAAAATGTACTGCAGAGCAAAGAAAATCAACAAAATAAAAACACAATCTCAGACTGGGAAAATATATGCAAGCCACATATGCAATAAGGGATAATATCTAAAATGTATAAATAACTAAATTCAATAGCAAGAAAATAAATAAATAACCTAATTAAGAATGGGCAAAGGACCTGAACAGATATTTCCAGAAGAAGACATATGAATGGCCAACAGGTATAGGGGAATGTGCTTCAAATCGCCGTCACCAGAGAAATACAAACTAAAATTAGAAGCTATTACCTCATATCTGTTAGAATGGTAGCTATCAAAAAGACCAGATAACAAATGATGAGTGAGAGGAGAAAAGGAAACTCCTGTGCACTGTGTGTGGGAATTGCATATGGGTACAGCTGTTACAGAAAACATTGTGGAAATTCAACAAAAAATTCAAGATAGATCTATCATATGATCCAGCATTCTCATTTCTAGGTATATATCCAAAATAACTGAAAATAGAATCACAATGAATTATTTGCATTCTCACGTTCAATGTAGCAGTATTCACAATACTCAAGCTATGGAAATAACACAAACATTCATCAACAGAAAATGTAATAAAGATTGTCTGAGTATATATATACATGCAGTGGAATATTATTCAGACTTAAATGGAAGTAAATCATATCATTTTCAATAACATGGATGAACATAGAGGACATTATGCTAAGTGAAATAAGACAAAAAAGATCAATACTGTATAC
This sequence comes from Sapajus apella, assembly GCF_009761245.1. Lineage (NCBI taxonomy): Eukaryota > Metazoa > Chordata > Mammalia > Primates > Cebidae > Sapajus > Sapajus apella. The sequence goes on along the minus strand of NW_022436948.1, from coordinate 24,024,527 downwards.
TATCACTTATTAATGGAATCTAAAGACGTCAAACTCATGGAAAGAGAGAGCAGAATGGTGATTGCCAGGAACTGGATTTGTGAGTGGGGTGGATGGGGAGATCTTGGTCAAAAGTTAACAACTTTCAGTTATAAGGTGAAGTCTGGCAATCTAACTTACAGCACGGTGACTATAATTAGTAACACTGTTTATACGCTTGAATTTTGAGTCTTATAGTTCTTAAGTGTTCTCATCACTCACACATATAAGTGATAATTATGGGAAATGATGAATGTGCTATTTAGCTTGATTATAGCCCTCATTAAAAAAATATATGTATATAGATATAAAGAGTATATTATATGTATATATATCTCAAATCATCATATTTTATACTTTAAATATACATTTTTGTCAGTTATATGTCAATACAATCAGAAAACATCATTATTCTATAAAATCTATTGAACTGTAAAATATCAAATACATCTATTTTCATCTTTTTTGTATTTAATACATTTACAAATCATATTTTTATAATATTAGGTGTATTATTAGCATTTTCATAAAGTTGTTTAAGGTTGGAATACATAAAACCTAATTCAGCAAACATCAAGGAATTGATTTTGAAATATCTTTAAGATTCATTATATATTTTGTAGATGTAACATTTTCACATTCAGTAAAATTTACCAATATTCAACCTTTATTTATCAGTGAAAATATTCAGCATTAGAAGTACTTTGACATAAGTAATATATGCTGAATCAGTTTATTTTGAATGTAAATTCGTTGTAAGTATATGTTGAGACATCACATTAAAAGGAAAAAAGTTTATGTTTTCTACTCTATTGAAAAGAAATCTGGTCTATTAGAATGTTTTGCTAAGTAATAAAATATTCTCAACATAGTTGTCATTACAATACTGTTCCCAGAAGCTCTTCAAAATCTTAGGGAAAACAGATTTATAAAGGTGGCTTTTAAGATAAGTCAGTATTTTTTATTTAACTAAAACTCGAGTTATCCACACAGTCTGGGCACACAGTTTTATTCCACAGCATTTATTTTGATCCCTCAAATTACCTACAGTGTTTCATTTAATTCATACATTTCTTTGGTCATAAACATTTGTATTAAAATACAAACAGCTAGAGGATTCACAAAAAGCACTGTGGAAAGTAGAAAACCAATTCCAAGATAAGAAGAGTTTCTCAATTTAAATACGCTATACAATTTTAGTTAAAATTCTCTCTTTGTGAGTCACTGTGAAAAATCAGCCATAAAAATGAATTTTCCTTTTTACTTCAGACATGTTTATGTAAAATATTTTTAATAAGGAAAAATAATATCTTTGTAGGTTTATTGGTATACTTCCAAACCATCACAAAATGAAAAAGTTCAGACTTTTAATAATAACTGTAAAATGAAGAATGTTTTAATAATGCAAACTGAATTATTATTTACCAATGGATTCTGCCAGGTTATTTCATCAAACTTTCTACTCATATTTGACTAAAAGGCTGTGTTTTAAAACCTGCAAAAGTACTTTGAATAGTTTGACAGCATTTGGGTTATTTGAACAAAGAAAAATTAAATGATATATTACCTGAGCTCCTGTAGAGGATAATTAGTGCTTTCATTAAAAACTAAAGTAACAAAGAAAGTGAAATTTTAAGTTATTTTCTGTCATATTCTCATAATAAAATAAAAGTTCATTTTAGCTGAGTCTTGGACACATAGGTATGCCATTTCTAAGTGTTTATCAACTATGAACAAAAATGCAATGAGGAATTTTCTAGTGATATTTTAAAGTTATCTAGAGATAACTCCTCCAAAAACCTACAAATAAAGAGAATATGAAATTTTAAAAGTGAATATGAAATTTTAAAATTTAAAAAATTTTAAAAGAATATAAAATTTTAAAATGTGAAATTTTAAAAATTTTAAAAAATTAAAAATTTTAATTTTTAAAATTAAAATTTTTAATATTTTTCTCAAAAAGACCTTTTTTCACAACAAAATATTAGTGGTGCCTATTTCTTGTCTTTCTCCTAACAAGACTTTGCAGAATTGGATGCATTCTAATGCATTTGAAATGCCTTAGTGCATTTCAAAGAAGAGTCTTTGAATATTTTATATATGTATTCATATATATAGGAAACTCACTATTACTTGCAAGACAATTACTCTTTTGTTCTCTAATTTTTGCCTCTCTCTATATATATATCATCTTTAAGAAACTATGACATTAAGTCTGATGTATATACTGTTTCAAGCTGCAAACTGCCCAAATACACTGAGTGACACACAAGAGTTTAATCTAACTTGTGCTCCTCACTAAGTAATGAGAAGAGGAATGGTGCTATTTGCACCTGCAAAAGAGAAACGTATTTAATTTATATGAGGTTCCATATGGGCTAATCATGTAAAAGTACAATATCATATGTACTTTTAAAACTAATAGAATGCAATCCAAATATAAAATTTCTTTTATTTTCATATTTTATAGTTACATTTAAATTGAAGAAAAAATGTGAAATGTTTTATATCTTGATTCTGACTTTTGATTACATTTGAATTTCACCTCTTGGACCCACAGAAAATAACTGAAATTGCATAAGAATATAACTAGTGCTTTACCAGTTTTAAAAGATCATCATATTCTGAACCCACTGGGAAAGAACCACTTGCCAGAGCTCCCAATTATGAGCCTATAGGCCTGGGCACCTCTATTTAACCTAAGAACTCATAAACTTTTCCATAATCGGGCTACAAAGGGATTAATTCACAGCTCAATAGGGTGCTTAGAGGATCCTGCTGAACTAAGAGTGGTATATATTCTGATTATGTTATTCTAAATAACATCCTGGCTAAAAGATTGAAAAAAAATAATTTTTTAAAATTTAAATTTCTAAATTAAATTTGAATTTGTATTTGTATTTGTATGTTTCTAGAGACATCCTTACTTTATTCAGTGCGCTCCATTCACACTGGCATTTTTTTCTATGTGTTTATTTTGCTTGTTTAATTAATTCACAAATTAATATTATATATATTTATGGTGAGCAATGTAAAATTTTGATATATGTATACATGGTAGACTAATTGTCAAACTAGTTAACATATTCATCACCTCACATATTTATAATTTGGGGAGAGGGTAGAATCATTTAAAAATCTACTCTCAGCAATTTTCAAGTATACATTATTATTAACTATAGTCACCATGCTATTAAATAGATTTCCCATATTGATGCCTCCTAACTTAAACTTTGCCCCTTTTCACAGCATCATCTCTTCATATTTCCACCCTCAACCCCAAGCTCTTGACAACAACCATTCTATTTTTTACTTCTCTGAGTTCAAATATTTCCAATTCCACATAAAAGTGAGGTCATGCAACATTTATCTCTCTGGGCTTGGCTTATTTCACTTAGCATAATGTCCTCCAGGTTCATTCATATTGTCACGAATGAGAGGATTTCCTTCTTTTAGACTGAACAGTGTTCTGTCACGTATACACGCCAAATTTCTTTTGTCCTTTACTCTGCTGTTGGACACTTATTCCATATGTTGGCTGTTATGAATGATGCTGAAATGAGCTTGGGAATGCCCCTGAAAATCCATGTGTCAGTACCCTTCTTATTTAAAATTACTCCATTTCTATGTGTGTTTTCAAAAGCAATACCAAGAGGCATACCTTTTGAAATGCAACATTTGTTTTTTGTTTCATTTCCTAAACTTGTAAATTTTTAAAATTACAATGTTTATGCTTTAGGATTTTCTATAACTATTCATTGACATAATGTGAGATTTTGCTATTTATACTGCATTGTAGATCTGACAAATACCATTCCATTCTTAGTGAACAACAACAACAAAACACAAAGCAGAGAGCTGTAAATCTTGCATTACTTTTTCTTAAATATTATTTTAAAAAATTAAATAAAAGTAAAGTTTGAGATTCTTTTTGACATCTTGAGAACATTGTACTTTTTGAGATATAATAATTTCTTCTCAGCAAGAACATCAAATAGTATGGTTCCAAAGATTTTGAACTTCATCATTCTGTTTTTCTTCAAAAAATTTTTACTGGCATATTTGATATACATTTAATATGCATAATGCATATATTTACAACTCTGTAGCTATTATTACTCTAGGATGAGAAACTCTCAGATACTATGTACATTTACATTTTTAAGTGCTGAAACCACTACAGGCATTTCAGATGCTACAATATTCTTATTAAAGCTGTCATATGATGTCATAGTGAAAAACAATGAGGCATTTTTTTCTTTATCTTTTTCCTTGTAATAGTTTAGTGATCAAGATAAATGAATGCATGTTTGTGAGCCTCTATTCCACTGTATTAAAATACAAAAACTAACTAAACAATGATTATTGTAAAGTTTTAATAAAACAGTACCCTTCTTATTTAAAATTACTCCATTTCTATGTGTATAGAAAATTTTTTTATATTAAAAAAATATTAAAAATTTTATATTTAAATATATTTTGTACTTTGGAAAGAACTATAAAAATGGAAATTATACACACAATTGTGCATATATGAGACACACGTGTTATAGATACATGAATATATATACCCACTAAATTAGTGACAGAGTTCAAAAACTTACTTGTGTGCAAGATTCAACAAAATGTTAGTATATTTTTTTTGTTTAAAGCCATTTGAAAACCTTCAAAACAAAAAGAAATTTTCAGATTTTGACGTATGAGAAGTTTAACTTAGGTTTTCCAGACAGATGCTGAAAACATTGAAAATATATTAAGATTTTTCCTGTATAATCAGAGACTAAGTAGAGAATTTTGATTTTGATCTCATATAATTTGTTGCACATTTCAGAAAGCCCTAGAAAATATAAATAATATAAGCTTTTTTTTATGTTAAAGAAAAATGTTTTCCTTCTGTGATTATGATACCTAACAATTCTTACACAGGTCAAAGCCAATAAATCATGCTCTTTACATAATGTAGGAAACAATGATTAGATTACAAAGTATCACCAAAAGATACATGGTTATGAATTTCCATTTAGGAAAAGAAAGCCTTACAGTACTCATGTTACTATTAATTTTACCTTTAATCTATTCTGTTATCCTCACCATCATATCTCATATACTCAACTAAAGTGAAATGGAATGAAAAGTCCTTTGCTTTCTTAATGTTTTCATAAAAGCCCTAACACTCAGATTTCCAATAAAATTTAAATGTGTATACAGTTGTCTTCATTACATTTTTAATATATAATACAGGACCATCCATTTATTAACGTGACAGCTGTGTCTGAAACATTTAGGCCACTGAAAAAAATTCCACTAAAAAGTATCTTAAATAGCATTGAGTCTATTGTTCTATTAAATACATTTCCATGTCTTAGTAACTAACTAACAGCCAAGAATCACAGCTTGGTGGCATTAAACATCCAGAGTCCTTTTTCTGTTTATCTTTGGCATCCATAGGTTTTGTCTGATTTAAAATTGTTGTCCATAAAGTTTCCTCACCTGTATATGTTCCTGCCAACAAGAACAAAGTAAAGAGAAAAAAATAAGGTATTTTTTCTGTTCTTTAAAAGGTCAGAAAACAGAATTGCCTACACCACCTTCACTTCTTCCCACTAGCCATATTCATAATCTACCGTCGGGACAGTCTTTACTTGTGTGCAGCCCCAGATAGCCCCTCTATTGCCAAGCATGAAGGGGTAAAAAGAAAAATGCAAAATAACTTGCCATCTCTGCCTAAGTGTTGAACACAATCTAAAATCTGAGGTTGCTCTGAGTTTCTTATAGTCTGTTAGTGTTGACTGTTATCTATAGTCTCAATATAAATAGAATTCTGTGTGTGTTTTCATACCCAGAGTTGTTTCATGCATGTAATTTGAAAGAAAACTGGATTTTACAGTGACTTTACTTTGCTTCAGCTCTTCCCATTCAAACAAGTATGCGTGTATATATACATATGTATACATACACACAATATGTGTGTATATATAGCATTCAATATATACATGCAGACTTATATAAACAAGTTGTATGGTGCATAATTAATAACTCATTTAAACAAAAATTGCATGTGCGATGTCTAGTATCATTAAAAGTGATTCTGAATAAACAGTACTCTTAGAAAGATCAAATTTCTCTTATCTATCACAAAATACGTGTCTACCACAAAATACTGAATCATGCTAAGAGGTAATAGAAACAGGCTCTTCTTGTATCCATTCTTGGCCATTGCAGAATTCTGACATATATATTTTTAAACTTTATGTACTTTAATCCTGGTGATCTGATACCTCTTTTCAAAAAGGCGTATTGATCCCATAGGGAAATTTGTTGCTTTAGGAGGGATGGTCAAAAAAACAGAAGGAAGCAAAAAGACCTCTTTAGGGAGACCTGACAAAATCTTTTAGGTAGCATTCATGTTATTGGACACTTCTGGTGGAATCTCTAATGTTCTGTATACATGAATTCAATAGCAAACCGAAATGAAGCATACTACATAAGGAGAAGAAAATCACATTAGGATAATGATAAGTTCCAATTTTTAGTTGTATTTTCAAAGTTTCTAACATTTACAAATGAAATTATATAAGTAGATATTGTTAAGGGTTAAAGTAGTGGATTATGAGGTAACTAAAATAAGTACCACTGTTTTATTGCATTTTATTATTCTTAATTTTGCTCCTGACTGATTCCCATTACATGCGAAATGATTAACAAAAATATTTTCATAGTTGAAGGAAGATATCACTTAAAAGTGCTCTTCACAAGATTGCTGATCATTTCAAAAGGACAAAATAGTAGAGAATGTAACACATACATTAATTGAAATGATTTTCTTGTATGAGAATGGGAGCATACAAAACAAATGTTGGCAGAATTTCCACTTGTATTACTTTGTCTTTACTCCTATATAAATAAGAAAACTTTTGATTGTAAAGAACAAAATAAAACTTCTTGAACCAACTTAAATAATGGCAACTTTTTTAGGATACTAGTGAATCTTGGAAATTTTATCATTCAAAATACAGCCAGGCTACTTTGCAAATCATCAACAGACAGATTTTTTTTTTCCTGTCTGTACTCTGGGGCCACATAGTCTTTCTCCTTTTTGTTTTCCTTTCAATCTAATCTCTGCATAACACTTTTCTCTACAAAATTCTTACTTTCTGTTGAGGTTAATATGGCTTGTGTGTGGCTTAGGGTAGGTATCATATTGCCTTAGGAGTCCTCCACCATCTCACTGTAGCTCCAGTTCGCCATGTTGTTTGGTCAGATACCATGAGTTGGCTCATGAAGCATGCACTTTCAATTCCTTTCTCAGTATCTTTTCTCTGTCATGGAGGTTTGGAAGTGAAAAACATAATTTCTTTCTTTTAATAAGGGTCTCCATGTAACGTATTTCTGCCAAATGAAACACTGTGTAAAATCTAACAAGGCTTTTTGAGAAAAACTTGTTTTTGATACAGGCATATATGCTGAATTTTGTGAGTCCATTTGACTGGGCTGAGGGATACCCAGAAAGCTGCTAAAACATTACTCTGAGTGTCTCTGTGAAGGTGTTTCTAGAAGAGATGGACCTTTGAGTTGGCAGACTGAATAAAAAAGATCACTCTTACTAATGTGGATGAGCATTACCCAATTGGTTGAGGTCTGGAACAGAAGAAAAAGTGGAGGAAGGGTGAATTCACTCTCTGTTTCTGAGCCGGAACATCATCTTCTGCCCTCAGACATTGAAGCTCCTGGCTCTTGGCCCTTTAGATACCAGGATTTACACCAGTGTCCCCCACCCAATTTCCAGATGCCAGGCCTTCACACTGGGAACTATACCATGGGCTCCTCTGGTTCTCAAGCCTTTGGACTTCAGTTGAATTACAGCACATGTTTTCCTGGTTCCCCAGCTTACATACTTCTTAGTCTTCATGGTTATGTAAGTCAATTACTATAGTAAATCATATATATAAATTAACAGAACAAAACACATTTAAAGGTCCTTTTGGTTCTGTTTCTGTGGAGAACTTAATACAATATCATTACGTCCTATTTTTTCTTCTTCTTGCCTGAAATGTGAACACAATGACAAAGGAAGAGCAGCTGAAGGTACTTTTAAGAGATACATTCTCTCTGTTTGAGTCAAGAGTTCTTCATAATGTAGTCATTTATGGCTATGGTTTAGGCTACCATATACACAGGATGTCTTAACTAAACACTGGTGGGAAAAGAAAGGTGATGAGTCGAGAAGAAATGATGACTAACACCAATAAGGCTCAAAGTCTGTGATTACTTTTCTCTCATCTCTGGGAATACTGTTGATAGTTCATTAACTTACAAATGATAATCATATTTTATCAATCATGTAAGATTGCAAATGTTATTGGGAAAAAGTCTCATTTTGAAAGAGAAAGTATGACAAAATGAAAATGAAAAAGAAATTTATGAGAAAATTAAATATTTTTATATGTTTCAGTGTAAACATTGAGCATTGCAAAGCATTAATCTTGCAAGTGCAAAAGGAAAAGTCATCACAATGTTAACACATTAAAAGTTTTCTGAACAAATGTAATTTATTCGATTCTAAAAAAAAAAAAAAAAAAAAAACAAATCACCATAATTTTTGGCCGGACACGTTGGATCATGCCTGCTGTAATCCCAGCACTTCGGGAGGCCGAGGCAGGCAGATCACGAGGTCAAGAGATGGAGACCATCCTGGCCAACATGGTGAAACCGCGTTCCTACTAAAAATATATATAAATTAGCTGGGTGTGGTGGCTCGCGCCTGTAGTCCCAGCTACTGAGGAGGCTGAGGCAGGGGAATTGCTTGAACCCAGGAGGCAGAGATTGCAGTGAGCTGAGATTGTGCCACTGCACCCCAGCCTGGTGCCTGGTGACAGAGCAAGACTCTGTCTGAAAAGTAATAATAAAAGTAATTTTTTCATGTGTTTAAAACTTACTAAGAACTGACAATAACCCATTCTCTGTGCTCGTTGACTTGGTCCTTGCCTTGAACGAGTTCAATTTCTTAAAAGAAACACAAAATATATTATTTTAAATAACATATAAGTATTTTACTAATATTATGGTTACTCACTATAAAGCAATTCAATCTATCTGCATCTCAAAGAAAAAAAAATCCCCCAAAATTACACATTAGTATTAGCTTTCTAAGATGTTAAGGATTCTCAGACATAGAAGTGTTAGGGGAAAGAAGGTGAGCGAAGACATTATAGGAAAACGCAATAACATGAACAAGGTTTAGTGACCTGAGGTTTCTCCATGAGTTAAAAACTGATATTGAATATATGCAACTCTATAGCTAAAAGTTAGCGGCATGGCAGAAGATGAAAGTGGAAAATTATGCTGGTGCTAGATTGTGGAAGTACTTGAAGGTCATGCTGAGGGTGTTAGTTAAGTCTTTTACTGCTGGCAGTGGGGAGCACAGGAGACTAAATATTGCAAGAGACTTAAATATATCAAAGCTTTTAGAAGGGCACTCTAGTAGTCATTTGCTTATGTGATCTCAGATCCACTCCTTGCCTCAGACTGGTCCTGCTTGGCATAACATCTGGAGTGGCACATATTTCCCAGTTTCCCTTGCCTATTTATTGCCTTCTGGGGAGGTTCAACCAAGAGAAGGCACTAGGAAAAGATTCTGAGATAGAAGAGCATGGAAGATTAGGTATTTCTCACTCTTTCTCTTAGTCTCTGGCAGAAGCTGCATCTTCTCTACATCTCCAGTTCCCATACAACCACATCATGTTTCCATTGTCCCAGCTCCCTTCAGGCTGATTTGCTACAATCCCACATGCTCTAGGAACCCCCTGAAGTTGGTACCACCACATTTTCCTACGTTTATTCAATCCTAAGAGTAGAAGTAACCTCCTGTAACTGCTGAAATTGAGGTTTCTTCATTTTCCCATTTTCTTTTTATAAAAATTAGAAATGTATTTTCCACATAAAATTGTCTCTGTTGAATTACATGACTTAAATTTGTTTACCTGGTTATACCCTGGAAAGCAGAAAATTAAGACAGTTTTGAAAGAAAATAGATTTAAACGTCGTTTCCATCTCTTTATATGCTTTTGAATGAGCAGTGTAATAAACAACTTCATATGTAAAGTTGTCATCATGAGAATGACCTCAAAGGTGAACTGAATCATTAACTTGTTAAAAGTTGGGGTTGTTGTTGTTGTTGTTGTTGTTACTGTTATTAAAAAGACTGTTTCTTTTTTTGGCCAATGTCTCCATTAAAACCCCTACACAGCTTAATCTATTATTTTAATATCACCTGGTGCTCTTTGGGAAAGGTCGATACATACAACCAAAATAAGGCTATCTTATTTTCCTGTTTTCTTCTTTGTATGTCTTTCTTTTTCATATCAATCTTCTTTTTAGAAACATTTAAAATTTAATGGCTCAATGGTTAAAACAGACAAGTACTTCAAGCTTACCTGGCTTCACTTTGAAATCAAAAATGTTTGTCCCAGGTGCTGTACAGGTGCAATATAAACACATCAATAGTGACAACATACTTTGTTAAACTTTTAAGTGTATTATTGTCACCATTATATTTACAAGGTGAATTTAGTAACTTTCCCACAGAGATAGCAGGTGAGGTTGACAGGAAAAAGGAAAAAAGTGATTTGCTCTAAATTAGATAATATAATTTATTTAAATATAGCAGTTGTAATCATTTTATTTCTTGTAACTTTTAACAAATAAAATACAAACTCATTCATAAGCATTTCAGATATACAAAAGCATTAATATTTAACCTTATCATTGAAATATCATGTTTGACCTCTCTGGAATTCAGTATTTTTTAGATAAGTTTGGAGATGAACCTTATACTTAGAAATAGTTTAAAGGTCTTTAGAAATAAATATAGTTCTGATCTCAGTTAATAACATATCTTCCTTCATATTATGTAAATGAAGAAGCTTCAATGTAAGACCAATGTAAAGTTTGGATGGATAGATAGATGGGAGAATGGGCACATTTGTCTTCATTAAACTTTCTCTATTTGTTTAAGATAAAAGTATATTTTTAAGGCATTCCAATAATTTGTTTTATTTCTAAAACAATACTAATCCTGGAATACATAGTAGAATATTGTAAATTTTAGTAAGATGCCCTTTAGATTTCTGAGTTTGTCAGTTAAGTTGAACACTCCCTTTGACAAAAAATTCTTAAATGTTCAGATATTCTCAAACATTTCCTCAATGTGTATCATCAAAAATGACTACGATGTTTGGTTGGATAGTGTCTCAAGCCAATGACTTCTCATTGGGACTGATGGTTGTATGTGGTTCTGATAGTGTTGATTTACCCTCAGAGCTATTTACATTTTAAATCTTACTTTTTTCAGTAATAATAATGGAATAATGTTGATATATAATCACCATGTTCCACGTTTCATGGTTTAACCAAATATATGGATAGAAAAAAAGTAAATTTGACCAATATAACTTGGCTGTGAAAGTCAGGAAGCTATTTCTGTTTTCAGGTTTAAGTCATCCAAGTAAATTGTCCACCAATAAAATAGGAAAATTGAACTGACACACTTTAAATCACCACAATACTAAATAAACATAAAGACACACTGTAAATTTGTAGGCATACATTTGTATTTGTATCTATTGTTTTCATGCATGTGGGTGTGTGTAATTTACAGAATGTTTAGTTTCCCTTTCCAAATCAATTTACTTTCTTTGCATTTTAAATGGAAAAAACAAGCAGACTGAGTTCTTTTACCTTCCATGCAGACAATAAAGGCATGCTATGTTTCCTTTATTCCATCTACAGTAGTCTGTCCACATTTTAACAAAAAGGACTATCAACATTAATTCAGTCATTATTTCCAATTCTAGTAATATTTATTATTTCAATGGTAGAATTAAGTTGCCCTGGAATCTCCTTTCCTCAACTGATTGGGGGATGACAGCCATATTTTTAACCACAAAATATTTCTAATCATGGATTATTTTGTTTAAATATAAGAATTTTTCTAGGGGTCACTAGAGGAATCTGAGTAGATCAGTAAAGGTATGTACCAAAACTAGCATCTGTTTGTACTCTATAATTGATGAGTTTTCATTAAGTTATTACTCATCAAAGACATTAGACCATGGATAATTTGTTCACTGCTCCATGTCTGCAATATATGTAGTTCCTGATATAACATAGATGCTCAAGCACTATTTTTGAGTTGATATGTAAGATACTTCTCCCAGTTTGTCCAATAGTGGAATTTATGAATAACTGGGGTCAACATAGATGGAGTCATGGAGCCATAACCCCAATCCATGTGTGCTTACATATAATAAGATCTCCGTAATGCTTTTGCTTGAATGATTAGGAGATAAATGCAAACGTGGCCAGTATTACCAACCACAAATTACTCATAAGGGGGAAAAACTCTCAAAGCTACTTAATGAATTATTTGAAAACAAGTAAGTATTAAGAATCTTTTTTTAAATTTGTAATCCAGTGTTTTCTATTTACATAACAGATAACCAATGTTCTCTTATTCTTTCAAACCATAGCATTAGAAAATCAAGGCTCATATAGTCACATTTTTAAAGAACTTGAGAGCTAAGATGAAATCTATCTCAAAAAAAAATTCTCAGTAAAGATAGGAGTTCATAATATTGTGGTACCTTTCTGTCACAAACATGTCTGGCCACCAGAACAGTCAATCTTCATTATAAGGAAATAAATATTGGCAAATTTGCCTGATCGCTAAAATTTATTTTTAATCTAAAATCAGTATTTGCAGCATGTTGCGGTCATTTGCAGACATGCAGGAAATGGGAAAAGTTAGATTCATTTGAATTCTAAAATTGCAGGCTGAGAGAGGGTGAGGAAGATGCAAAAGAAAAGGTAGAAGGTAGCAGAGACTGGTTCATGAAGTGTAAGGAAAGAAGCCATCTCTGTAACATAAAAGTGTGGCAGCAAGTGTTAATGTAGAAAGTACAGCAAGTTATTCAGAAGATCTATCTCAGATAACTGATGAAGAAGGCTGCAGTAAAAAACAGTTTTTTAGTGTAGCCAAAACATCCTTCTACTGGAAGAAGTGCAACCTAGGACTTTCATAGTCAGGCAAGAGAAGTTGAGGCCTGGCTTCAGATCCTCAAAGGATAAGCTGACTCTCTTGATAAGACTAATGCAGATGATAAATATAAGTTGAAGCCAATCTTCATCTATTTTTCCTGTGCTCTAGAAATGAAAGAACAAAATCTGGAAAACAGCAAATCTGGTCGCAGAATGGCTTACTGAATATTTTAAGTCCACTATTGAGAACTACAGCTCAGAAAAAAAAGTTTCCAAATATGCCTTTTATTTAGTAATGCCCCTGGTCACCCAAGAGATCTGATGAATAAGTACAAAAGATTAATGTTGTCATACCTGTGAAAACGACATCCATATTGGAGTTTTTGGATCAAGAAGTAATTTTAACTTTCAAGTCTTATTATTTAAGAAATACATTTTGTAAGACTTTAGTTACCATAGATAATCATTCCTTAGATAGATTTGGGTAAAGTAAATTGAAACCTGAAAATAATTAATCATTCTAGATGTCATTAAGGACTTTTGTGTTTCATAGTAGAAGGTCAAAATACTAACATTAAAAAAGTTTGAAAATAGTTGATTACAGCTTTCAAGAAACAGAGGAAGAAGTAATTGCAGACATGGTGGAAATAGCAAGATAAATTGAAAAAGAAGTGGAAACTTAAGATGTGACTGAATTGCTGAAATTTCATAAGCAAGCTTGAATGCACAAGGAATTGGTTTATACAAATGAGCAAAGAAAGTGGTTTCTTGAGATAGAATCTACTTCTGGTGAAGATTCTGTGAACATTGCTAAAATGACAGTAAGGAGTTTAATTGATAACACAGTAGCAGAATTTTAGAGAATGGACTCTGATTTTACAAGAGATTCTATTGTGAGTAAAATGCTATCAAATAGTGTGGCATGCTACAGAGAAATCTTCCATGAAGGGAACAATTGATGTTCCAAATTTCATTGTCTTATTTTAAGAAACTGTCTAAGCCACCCTAAACTTCGGCAACAACCGCCCTGATCATTCAGGTGCCTTCAACATCGAGGCATGATTCTCCATAAACATAAAGATTGTGGCTGGTTGAAGGCTCAGATGATTGTTAATATTTTTAACAATTAAGGATTGTATGTTCTTCTTTTAAATACACACTTTAATAGAGTACAGTATAGTGTAAACATAGCTTTTATATGCACTGGAAAACCGAAAAGAATTCTGTGACTTGCTTTATTGTGATATTTGCTTTATTGTATTGATCTAGAACCAAACTGGCAATATCTACAAGGTATATCTATAATTTCCCACCATATAATTTAATCATAATATTTATCAGTGAATCAGGATTAAGAATCACTGTGGCTCATCAAGAAACATGGCCCTCCAAATTAAGCATTTGTATTATGCAAATAAATATTCTATAGATTTACTTTTTTTTGTTGTTTTGGAGTTTGCTGTGTGCTTTCAAATTTGTACATGATGCTCCTTAAACCAAATTGATAAAAACAGCATATTTAGTAATATACATTTTTGCCAGAACTTTCACTATTTGTATATAAAATTATTTTGAATATTTTTACTTAATGTTATTTAATATAGAAAATAATGTACTGTAAATATAGACTTGGAGACAAGAGTTCTATCATTTTAGATTTAATTCATACGAACACCTTAACATTCCTAAATTTCATATTCTGTTGCTAATTGCTACTTAGTATTCAGTGTTCAATATCTTTGAATTTAAGCTCATAAGGTCCTTTGAATATCTCCTGAAAGTCATTGTTTTGATGTATTGATGTCAGCTCATTACCTAATTCATCAAAGTGACATTACATTTTAATAGAATACCAAAGTATTAATGCCCTATTTCATGTAGAGATAAAAATTCAGAACACAATCCAGTGGAAAATTCCATTAGAAAAAATTTAAAACTTTAAGCTTCTTGTCTATGAATTCTCCATGTCTATCTATCACTTTCTACTTGTACTTCATAGTAAATGAAATTGAACAAGGACAGGCAAAATTATTTTTAAAGCTATAGTAGCCTACTGTACTTAATTAAATATGACCAACAAAAAATTACAATATTCTCTTCACCATTTACCATTGTATTTGCCTTTTGTTCAACAGTTGCTAACCATATCAAAATTTTTCTGCTTACTTTTATTATTAATTTTAAAATATAGAATGAGTACCAATATCCCTAACTCTTGTATCTGTACCAAAACATTTTTGAACAGGGTAAATATTTTTTTTTCATCTCCCAATATGTAGAACTTTTTTCTGAGTAATATTTGAAGAATAGAACTGCAAATCCCACTGAGAACCTGCTTTGCATATAAATTATTTTGATGAATCCAACAACCGCTCTCCACCTGCCCTGTGACCATCCTGGCTGCAGCCATCTTCACATCCTGCCTGAAAAGCTGCAAAGTCCATTTTTTAACTGAGGTTCTACTTTAGTCCACCATCAACCATTGGTAGCTTAAAGGACACTTAAAAGGAATCCACGTGTTAAATGAACACAAACACTTACTCTTTGCATTAGTGAAGACAAATTAGATTCTTTAAAAACAACTCCCCATATTTCAACGGCTTAAGAGTTTATTCTTTCTGTGGCTGGCTTGTTTCACTGAGCATAATATTCTTAACATCTTCCAATGTTGCATCCAACATATTTTCTTCTTTTTAAGAACTGAATAATATTCTCGCTTATGTTCATATTGCATTTTCTTTACACATTCACACAGCACTGTACACAAAAATGTAATAGGGTAGATCTCATGTTGTTTTCTTTTCACAATTTTAAAACCAGAATTTTCATTCCTTACCCATCTTATTATGCAGTGTTTGTAATCAATAGGCTTATTTCTTTTACACATTGAATGTTCTTTCATTTTGTAGCTTAGCCATTGGGCAACTTTGCTGCCCAATGGGAACAAGACTCTCTGTAGAAACAGTGTTTTTAGCACAAACTCTCTTTCCTTATTTATTTTTTTGGTTTAGCTTGAACATAATAAGGATTTTTTTAAACAATAATATTTTACAAATCTTTGTCTACCAGAGATATTTTCAGCTTTATGCCTCTCAGTTTCTGTCACAATAACATAATATTTCATGCTTATATAATCTCAAAGGGATAAAAAATTAATTCATTGCAGTAAGTTTCCCTGTGGTCTGTCTTTTTTTCCACAATTTCATCCAACAGAGGAAATCTTTTTGAGATGTATTATATGTCAAAATCAGTAGAGGTCAATGATCAAAAGAAGTACAGACAATTTTAGAAACCATAATGAAATGTTTCCCTATTTTTCACATTCCAATTTTCAAAGAGCCTTCATAGCATATGTTGTGAAATAAACATATAATGTCAATCATTGTTCTAACAATTTGAAGAATATCTGGTATATAGCAGGTACTTATATTTGTGAGGTCTTATGCAACTCGCATAAGGGACTATTGAGCAGCCCATTCTGAGCTATACATTAGACAAGATCTGTAAATCACATAATAATTTTTACCAATAATTGCTCAACATAAGAATATAAAAATAAATTAAAATAAAGTCCATAATTATAAAGGAAGACAGTATCTTTCTCCTTTTCACACCAGATATCTATATGTTTCTACTGTGGAAGGAGGTACATCAAATATTTTAAGCATGGGAGTAGCTCCATTTATTCCGCTTCTGTGCTAATCTAACTTGTGATTTAATTTAGTTTTTCATACAAGTGACAACAGTCATTGATTGGTGGTTCTGATAACCACCAGTCCTCAGAGCTACTGTAGTTCTCACTATAGAAATAGATACTTTTGATTTATTAAATATACATATATTGTTGTTTTAGGTATATTTTATTCTCTGTGTCTGCGTGTGTGTGTGTGTGCGCGCACGTGCACGTGTGTGTGTGCACGTGTGTGTGTGCGTGCGTGCCTGTGTGTGTATGAAGCATTTGATAGGTGCTCATTTCAGGAATACTGAAAAAAGTTGAGACTCTGAACCTATGAAATACAGGATTGTACCACGTTGATGTTTCCCTTCTCTTTTTGTCTACCAATACCTCTGTTCCTTGGGAATCATCAGGTCTTGCTATTTCTTATTTTGTAAAACTTTAGATTAAGGAAGTGATAATACTCTTGTTTTTATAAGGGAAAAAAGACTATAGTTCAATACCAGGATTTTAAAGAAGGTCTTATCACATGGTTTCTTCTGTGTAATGGATAAGGCAAGTTGATCTTCTAAGAGTGTATAGGTTTAGAGATTCATGGATAATAGATTCTGTTTGAGTAATTGCTGTGAACAAGGTAAAAAGTCATTGCCAGGAAGTAGAGCAAAACAAGGGAAAAACAGAATCTAACAGCAGGTTTTAGGAACTGTTAAACTCGGGACCAGAGGAGTAGAGTAGCTCAGTCATTTTTTGAAAAAAAATGCCCTGTACCATGCTTCTTTCTTCAGAAAAGCTTAGAGATAACTGATAATTAGGCAGAGAGTGAGATTGGTTTGTAAAAGACAGATCAGAGGGCAGTGAATTACGGAGTCAAAAATGCCAGCAAAATTATAAATGAAGAGAAATACAAGAAGATAAGGTCTATATGCACCATTCTGTTACCATCACCTCACACAGTATGTCATATGTTTTAAGGGCCTAATTAATGAAGCTTTAAGCTATGTAAATATCATAATCCAATATTTCCATGTTTAGAAATTTATACTATATAAATGCTAACATCATCATACAAATATATAAATACAGAGATACATAACTAAAAACATTATTTCTAACAATAAAATGCCAAAAATTAAATATATAAATATATACCGTAATGTAGAATGTTATTATGTAGACATTAGAATGAATACGAATCTAAAGGTTAAAGAAAACTATGATTTTTTTTTTCTCAACCGTCATGTAGACCACTTTACACAATTATACAAAAGAACTAAGACAAATAAATGGCTGGACATGGAATTGGTTATTTTTTTGACTATCTAAAAAAGTTTGAAAACAATAACTTATTTTCTTCACTTTTCACTCCCTAAAAAGTGGTGAAAATTTTTATAAGAAGGTCGAATTTGTTCATTTTTTTATTAAAAATATTTCACTGTCAATCTCAGTAAGAGCATTTGAAGAGAAAAAGGAAAACAGTACTTTAAATTTAATGAAATAGAAAAAAATACATAATTATTTCTTTAACTCCTTTTAAATAACTCTACACTAAAAGAAATCTTTGAGTAATGTAGAAAAGGTAAAATCTATTCTTAAACTTTGTAATCGATATATCTTTTTGAAAATCTTTTTGAATGATTCTGCTGTAAACATGTTTCATTGGCAATGAAAATTATATAATTATATGAGGAAACCCTTGAATTCAGTAAGCAGGCTTTGTAACAAATCAGAAAATTGTTTTAATTTGCAGTTTCTTCTTGCTCTGCTACTAATGAAAGTTTCACAGAATTAACTGCTTAAAGGTCAAAACGGTAATTAAGAGTTTCTCATCAGTGATGATTCAGATATGTGGAAAAATGATGACATTAGGTCTTTGTCTTCTTGAACTAACTTATTTTGTACTCTGTCTTCTCAAAATTCGGATAAAAACGAAGACAGTTTATAATATTTAGTACTTTCTGTTTCATGCATAAACATTCTCCTTTAAAGGAACATATAAAGATTTCAACAAAGTTTTCCCCTTTTCTAATATGACTTCATAGTATACACTTTAATAAGCTAAATCTTACAGACCACTTTTTTAGACTACAAATATAATGCTACACTTTAGGTGGCATCTATAACAGTTACTCTTTTCAAGAATATATGTTACATTTTAGAATTATTGATCTACTGATTTGACATTTCTAGATCTAGGGAGAATAAATCATTTCACCTTTACTATTCTATCATGCGTGATGTATAACTTCTAAGTTCACAGCATATTCTGTTTGTTAGACAGCTAGCTCATGGGACATGGAAATCTATCCAAGCAAGTACCTATCCCTCTATATACAAATATAGTTATGGCTTACAAGATGAAGATACATTTTAGAAGACCTATGTCATCGGATTTAAGCCACAAACATGTAAGTATATTTACCAGTAGCAAAGACTGTGTGTGTGACTGTTAGCATTTGGGTGTGATCAAATTTATATTGTTTTACAATTACACTATACCCAAAAACATTTATTCCATGACCTAGCCATGGTGGTAAAGTGACGGCATATTCCAAAGGCATAACTTTAAAAGGTCTAATGGAGAACTGGTTAGTTGCAAAATCTTTCACAAAGACTTGGTGCATATCAATAAATTACAGTGAACACTGTTGTCAGTTATAAGCATGAAAAAGAATATTCCCAGAAGAGTTGTAATAGCGGAAGAAAGCTGTCTAATAGGAGCTGTGTCTTTGTATTGAAACAGCAACTGCCATAATCACAGTCTGAAGAAGAATGGCCAAAATACTTCATGGTTTCTTATCATCTGCCCTTAAATTGTCTGTTGTTGAACCCATTGGGCAAAGATAGCTAAAATCCAGAGGGTAAGAAAGACCTTGATATAGCCTATAGAGGTCAGTGTGCTGAATTTTATAAAACAGGGTAGGGAAGGGAAAAAAATGCAACTGGAGAGGAAAATGGAAAACATCTCATTTGTATTTTCAGCATATGTGATGCTCATGGATTAGAATAATCAAAAAATAAAGATGTCAGGGACTTTTTTTGAAGTACATATAGATTGAGCACAAACCAATAAAAATCCCTGGGGAAATGTTTATTGGAAACTGCAACCTGAATTATAAAATACAGAAGATGAACTGGAATAGCTCAATATTCCAATTCAATGTCTCTGAAAAAAGAAGAAAGTTAAAGCAGACACACTAGCTGATATCAATACTCACCCATAAAACTACATAAATCTAGATATCATGGTGTAGGTGAAAGGACAATGAAACAGAAGAGAGTATAGAAATAGACGCATATATGCAAGTCTTTGATAAGAGGCTACAGAGTCCTTTTGGCACTAAAATATTGTGAAATAGTACACAATTGATCAAAACTAAACAAATAGTCTGTAGATTTTCATTGTATTGAGTCTTAAAATCACATATTTTATTGAAAATACAGCTTCTAATGAGACAGGAATATCTTTGGTTTTTCTGATCGTTACATGCATCCATGCATGAATGTTACTTATTTTCAGAATGAGATACAATTTCAGTATTAATTCTATTCCTCCCCACCATTTTTTAAAACAACTGATCGACCTTTTCTGATGCACATCAACTTGAGAATATTGGACATTTAAATGTCCCAGTTTAAGATTATTGTTCTAAAGCAGAGTAAGAGGGAAAGCACTCTATCTACTTAGCGTATAATGCTTTGATTTCCCATGATTATAAAATACCCTGAGAAAACTCATTCTTCAGTCACACATCTGCTGAAGCTCTTAAATGTCTTTAGTCCTTTAGGGCACTCAAGTTTATAATTAAAAATGAATTATGAAATCAAGATAATTACAAAAGCATACCTTTAACAATGTATTATGATTAATTCCAAAAAGAAAAAAAAATCTACTTCAATTATCCAATCAGCAATTACTATTAAATGCAGCATTTCTTCCAATGTTGTAACTTTAATTTGAGAATACAGGAGAATAAGGACAATGAAAACATGTTTTTGTCTTTCCTTCCTTCCTTTTTTCTTTTGTATCAAATGAAGTAAATATATCAGAATGATATATACATTGACACATACGGACAAAGGCACATTTATACACATTTATTTGCATACTTACAAACCCACAAAAAAGCACAAAAACACAAATTTACATATGCCTAAAGTCAATTTAATTAGCTCAGAAAGAATGTTAATGTAGAAAGGAATCAGGAAGAAAAGTCACATAGATTGAGGAGACATTCCTACCAGAGGAACTTATGCCTTCTCTGCTCCTTTCTTCACTCAGTACTATGTATGTGAGAATAGTAGAAATAAAGGTGTCGGAGTTTTTGCTTTTACTTTTTATTGTTACTATTGTTATTTTATGGCTTTCTTTTACTTTTTCCATTGAACATTTGTTTATCCATGATTATCAGTTTAGGAAACATTCTACTTTTCTTGATTATATCTTCCCTAATGAATTCAGTGACCTAGTCCAATTTCCTCAATGATGCTCAGGAGGATTTTGCCGGTAGCAGACTTGAGACATAGATTCCAGTGAAAGTTACAGATTAAGAAAGTATCTCCTGAAGAAACCATTAAAAGTATCAACAAAACAAAATGGGAAATAGTAAGACCAAGCTACAGTGAAAATTTTCTAGGAAAGATCCCACATTCAATCCTATCTTGCTGGAAGATCTAGATTCCAAATTATACCTGATCGTTTCTCCTTGAGTCAAAGGTGTTTGATTTTATAGACCCACACTAATCAATCATTGGTCATAGGCTACAAAGGTTGGGGTTTGTAGCCTATGACCTAATGGCTGCAGCTATGGAGACAGTTCTAGTGCCAAGGGCCAAATGTCTAATAGTCTTAGGTGCCTCCTCTGAGCAGCAAAACACGCAAGGCCTGGGGGATGAGTACAGAGAGTCACTAAAGGGATCTGAAGTGATACAGTAGTGTCAGCTCCAGGGCCTGATATAACCGACATATTCTTTGTACCCATTAAGTGGTCCCATTTCATAAATAAAAGGGGAAACAACTTCTTGGGATAGTTGCAAAATAAACATTCTAGATAAACAAATACTCTGGTTAGTTCTTAATATTTCAAAGGTCTTAAACTGACAATAAAAAATACTGGGAAGTGCCACAGCACTATTATATTTAAAATTAGTATGTTGTTGCTATAATGCAAGGAAATAGTTCTATTATATTTAAAACCAAAAAATCATTTGGATCTTAATTGTATCAGCATAAGCCAGCAAAAGCCAGACACAGTGGCAAGCGCCTGTAGTCCCAGCTACTCTGGAGGCTGAGGAGGAAAGATTGTGTAAGCCCAGAAGTTCGAGACCAGCTTGGGCAACACAGCAAGACTCCATCTCAAACAATAACAACAACAACAAAACATACACACACAATTATATCAGCATAAATTTTGGGTCACTTTACTAGTACATATGATAATATGATATCAGATAATGCCACTCTACATTGTGTGATTTCCTATGTTAAAAAGTAGAATGCATTAAGAGTTACTTATTGACATCAAGTTACCTATTGACTCAAAATGTCAATGAACACAAGAGAAAAAAGGTTTAAGCAATGATTGTCAGATGACAGTCAAAGAAAATGGCATAATGGGCAAAAGTGTAGGAATTGGAGTTAGACCCTGTGGTCCCAAACCTTGTGCTGCCACTTACTAGTTAGCTGTGCTGACCCTAGACAAGCTCTAGATGCTTCAGTCTTGTCATCTCTAATTTTGGAAAAAACTCTAGCTCTTAAGTATAGTTGTTATGAATATTAAATAATTTAACACCTGTTTATTGATTAGAAAGAGTCTACCAGATAGGACAATTTTTAGCTGTTATTATTTTTACTGTTATAAGAAAAGTTCCCAGGCAAGAAACTAAAATTCAAAATGATTTATTCTCTTAGCAAAAGTCAGCAAATTTTTTCTGTAAAAGGCCATACTATAAATAAATGGTGATTTTGCCAGTCTTACGGGCTTTCTAACAATTATTTAAATTGGTTCTTGTAGCTTCTAAACACCCAAAGATACTATGTAAATGAATGGGCGGAGCTGTGTCCTGAAACAAGCATTATGTCCAAAAACAAGCAGCAGGCTGGAATCAGCCCACGAGTCAGGGTTCCTTGAACCCGGACATAAAGTAACAACTGAATTTTTTTTTTAACCAAAAATAAAATTAAAGAGATTCTGTCTCATTTTATAAATATCATAAATATTTTATGACTATGCCAAAGACAATCTACTTGATGAATGTCAACCTGATCAATTTATTAATCGCAGTCAATGGAGATCAATTTGAGATTTGACTCAGGGGAGAAAATGAATTACAAAACTCTAAAAGAAGATACTGGCCCTGGTTCAGGAACTGCAAAGATATGAAATATCTGAGACACTGAACACTGAATATTTTTATTAATCTGGCACGTGGCCCATAGGCAATATACCAAGAGCAGCCAACAATAAAATAATCTTTTTCCAATTACAAGATTGAATTGACATTACACTACTTGGTTTAATTGAAAGTCCAATACAGTGAGGAATGTTATCTTCTTGGATGTTATTATTGCAACAGATAAATGACCTAATCTAAAAGATTTCTAAAATAGCAGAGGCTAAAACTTTAAATAGCCTAAGGACATTAAAAAAAAAAAACAAAGCAAAGCTATGTTGGAGTTCATATATAGTAGATTTGCTGCATGTACATTTGCTATATGTATCATTTGAAACACAAAACAGAAATAAGACTTTTTAAATTCATTTTTTCCTGTAATGGTTTAAAACCCATCTACTAAAAATATGTATTTACAACTATACTCATATAGTTTATTTTTCACAGCACTCATTAAACAGATACAAATGCATACACACATACATGTATACACTTACAGATGACCACAGAGATTTAGCACAACCGGATATATATATGATACATACAGTGAATTCCAAAGGACACAAATTTAGCTCTAATAACAATTTTATCCTTCATTTGCTACGGAACATTAAGTGTCTTATCCAAAAGTGACAAATGAAAGGCCTTTTAAAATTGTTTTTATTATTTGGTTGTTATTGTTGTTTTTGTTGTTGAGGTAAAGTTTTGCCCTTCTTGACTAGGCTGAAGTGCAGTGGCATGATCTCAGCTCACTGGAATCTCGACCACACCAGTTCAAGTGATTCTTCTGCCTCAGCCTCCTGAGGAGATGGGATTACAAGCATCTACCACCGTGCTGGCAAATGTTTTGCATTTTTAGTAGAGACCGGATTTCACTATGTTGGCAAGGCTGGTCTCAAACTCCTGACCTCAGCCTTCCAAACTGCTGGAATTGTAGGCATGAGCCACCGCACACAGCATATTATTTGTTTTTATATTCTGAACATTTTTTATTTATTCAAATAAGTATTTTAATTAGAATAATTTTTATGAGTAGTTACTATGTTGATTTTTGCAGTTTGCTCTTCCTCCTTCTTTTTTGATAACTTCGTCTCTATTTTCACCCATTTTATGTCTTAATAAGAATGGTGAATAAAAAATAATAAGGAGTTTTTGTATTTAACTTAAAATAATGCATCTATAATTTTATAAAATTCTGTCTGTTCACATTTATTGTAATAATTGATACACAATTTATTTTTCAATTGTTTTTCTGTTTTCTTTTCCATTTTTCTTTTTCTAATTATTTTCTGGAAGCATCAGGGTGCTACTAAATCTCTTTTCTTGTTTTTGATGCACATTTATGGAAATTTCATTTAATTATTATTCTATTAAAGTTTACTTTTCCTTTCCTGGTATTCATATTCAAATCTATTTTCTCAGGTAATTATTTCCCCCACGAAGGCACTCTTTTTTTCTAATCGTTTCTTTAAAATAATTTCACTTCCACACATCTCTCCCGCTCTCCTGAGATTATGCCTTTTCTCAATCCTTCATATTAGGTTATATTGTAATAAATCGTATTTTGAGTTCTTATTACAATGATTTACTTTGAAATGTATCTTTTGTTGCATCTTTTTAAAGTGTTCATGCTAATTTTTGGAAGTCTGTTATTTTATGTATACATCTATTATTCATCTGTAACAAGGTCTGTGCTCATTCTTGTTTCCTTCACTCTTAATTTCTCCTATTTTGAATCTGCAGTTCCAATTCACTTGCCATTTGCTATGGCTTCTTTCTTAAGCTTTCCCTAATTCAGAGGCTGCAGTTGACCCTTGAGCATGTCTTTCTCTTATTTTATTTTATTTATTTATATATTTATTCAATATTATTTTATTTTGAGACGGAGTCCCACTTTGTATCCCAGGCTGGAGTTCAGTGGTGATATATTGGCTCACTGCAACCTCTGGGTCCAAGTCACTGTCCTGCCTCAGCCTCCCGTGTAGCTGGGATTATAGGCACGTGCCACCACGCCCAGCTAATTTTTGTATTTTTAGTAAAGACTGGGTTTCACCATGTTGGCCAGGCTGCTCTCAAACTCCTAACCTCAGGTGATAAGCCCTTTTCAGCCTCCCAAAGTGCTGGGGACTACAGGCATGAAACACCGTGTCCAGCCTCTTTCTCTTACTTTAAAGATGACTAATTTCTTAGTTTTTAAGAGATTCTCCGGTTGTACTTCTTTGCATGTAAACTGTTAATGTTATTTTAGCATATCCTGGTTTTCAAATATGCAATTGGATATTTCATGCAAATCTGAGTACAGCTTTATTATTCCCATTCCTTATTTTTCGGTATGAAAGTTTATGTGTTTTCTCTTTATCTTTGTAGTTTGATTTACCAGGGTTTGCTTTTTCGATTACGTCTTTTTTCATCTCTCCTGTCTAGAATTTTGTGGCCTCTTTTCAATTTGTTGGGTTTTGTTCAGTTTAAGGAAATGTCTTTCCCCCTGGACCTCACACTTTCAGCATATTAGGGATTATAGCCATATTACTGAACCCCCTTATTGATTTCCTCCCGATTTCAATTTCTCCCTAACTTTGTTTTCTGATAATTTTTTTTAAAAACTTCGCATATAATCTATTTTAAAATAAGGTTTTATTTTTCAAATAACTGTAAATTCACATGAAGTTGTAAGAAATCATGTGGAGATCTCATGTATGCTTTCCCTCCAAAGGAAATAACATTTTACACATTATAGTATTATATCCCAACCAGGATAGTAATATTAATAAATTACACTGATATTATTAGGATTTCCCTGGCTTTACACGTATTTATATCATATGTATGTTTGCGTGTGTGTGCATTTCTGTGCATTTAATCTAGTCAAATTTCTATCACATGCAGAGGTTTGTACATCCAAGACAGCAGTCACAATCCCACCTTCAATGTATAACTTACCCAGTTTCTCTGTAGCCTTGACAGTATCTGTTTTTTTCACTACATCTTCTGCTCTCCAGTCTAAAACACCTGTAGGGGTCTTTCATCATGGTTTTAGTCTGAATTTCTTTAAAAGCTAATGATGAACATTTCTTCGAGTGCTTAATTACCATCTGTATGTACACTTTGGTGTCTGTTCATATCTTGTGTCCACTTTCTAATTGAATTGCATAGTTTTTTTTTCATTGTTTTTGTTTTTATTTTATATTGTTGAGTTTTAGAGTAACTAACATATTCTAGATACTAATTATAGTTGCATAAATTGTTTGAACAAAACTTTTTTTCCTCAGGCTGTAGCATATCTTTTCATCCTCTTCATATGGCTTTCACAGTTTCACAGTGGTGATTTTTGTTTTGGTTTGGCTTTTGATGGGATATAATTTAGCACTCTTTTCTTTTGAATTATGCCTTAGGGATTTAGATTTCAAATGAGAAAACTCTTTGCCTCACCCTAGACTTTGAAGTTTTTTTATATATTTTTTCTGAAATATTTGTTTTACTATTAAGTCTATCATAGATTTTAAGTAAAGTTTTGTATTAGGTGTTGGACTCATATTGGGGTTCTTTTTAAAAAAATATTGTGATTTATCTGGACCATTTGTTGAAAAGTCTGTCTTTTCTAATTGAATCACATTTGAACTACTTTCAAAAATTAGTTGGGCGTATGTGTATGAGTCTATTTCTGAGTTCTCTATTCTGTCTCGTTGATCTGCCTGCCCGTTCTTCTGCTTATATCACACTGTTTTGAGTCCTATAGATACATAGTAAGCCTTACTAGCAGATAGAGTAAACCAACCTATTCCATTCTTCTTCTTCTTCATGATTATTTGATAATCTCTTGGGTCCACATACTTTCATTTAAATTTTAAAATAAGATTGTCTATGTATACAAAAAATTGATAAGAATTGCATTCTGTCTATAGATTAATTAGGGAAAACTGATATCCTCACAAAAGAAAAACATAGAGTGCCTCTCCATTTATTTAGGTCTTTATTTATTTACTCAGCATTTTGTAATTTTCAGTATACAATTTTGTGTGTATTTTGCTATGTACAAAAGTAAGAATTTCATTTTCTGTATTTTTTTTCTCATTCTTCTAAACAGTGGAAGCATTTTAGTTTCTTTGAAGCAATTTTAAATGGTTGAATTCTAATTTGGTTTTCTACATGTTCACTGTTAATGTCTCATCAGAATGTGATTTTTTTGTGAGTTGCTTGTGTATTTTCCTAACTTACTGAACTCAGTTGTTAGCTTTAGTAAGTTTTTGGTAGATTTTTATTTCATGTTCCTCATAAATAATCAGGTTATATGCAAATTATTCATTTTGTTCTTATTTTCCTCTTGTCATCCTTTAATTCTTGCCTTATTGTAAGGGCTGGAGCTTTTATAATATACTGAATAACAATGATGAGAGTGGACACCCTTAATCTTACTGGTCAAGCAATCAGGCTTTCCCCATTAGATATAATATTAGTTGTGGGTGTTAGTAGGTACTTTTTGTCAAGCTGAGACAATTCTCTTGTATGCCTAATTTGCTAAGAACTTTTGTCATGAATAAAACATTAATTTTTCATACACTTTTATACATCAATGAGATGATTATATTAATATTTAGCATCCTTAATACTGAAGAATACATTGCTTTAAGAATGATGAAACAACCAATCTTGCAAACATAGAAGAAATCAAATTTGGACTGGGCGCTCCCAGCACTTTGGGAGGCCGAGGTGGGCAGATCACAAGGTCAGGAGTTCAAAATCAGACCAGCCAGCATGGTGTAACCCCATATCTACTCAAAATACAGAAATGAGCTGGGCATTATGGCACCTGCCTGTAGTCCCAGATACTTGGGAGGCTGAGGCAGGAGAATCAGTTGAACCTGAGAGGCAGAGGTTACAGTGAGCTGTGATCACTCCGCTGCTCTCCAACCGGAGTGACAGAGGGAGACTCGGGGAAAAAAAAAAAAAAAAGAAATCAAATCAAATTTGGTCATGATAAATATATTTTAATACATTCTAGAATTTACTTGCTAATATTTTGGTGAGGTTCTTTTTGTCAAATTTTTAAGTAATACTAGTCTGCAGTTTTTTTGTTTTTAGTTTTTTTATTTTCTTTGAATTTTGTGTAACAGTAAAACAATTTTATGAAAATGATTACATAAAATTTTGTGTTAATTTTTCTTTACATGTCTAGTAGAATTCTCTAGTGAAACAATCTGTCTTAAAAGATTTATTTTGATTATCTTTTTAATTGCAAATGTAATTTTTATGGGTTATAGAATTATTTAAATTATCTGTTTAATCATGGTTGAATTTTGGGAGTTCATAGCTTTTGAGGAATTAGTGCATTTCTCCCAGGTTGTAAAATTTATGAGCACAAAGTTGTGTGTG
Source organism: Sapajus apella (assembly GCF_009761245.1). Classification (NCBI taxonomy): domain Eukaryota; kingdom Metazoa; phylum Chordata; class Mammalia; order Primates; family Cebidae; genus Sapajus; species Sapajus apella. The sequence goes on along the minus strand of NW_022436948.1, from coordinate 23,996,038 downwards.
GCACTAACTTATTATTATTTTAATGTCTGCCGGATCTGTAGTAACACCTCCTATTTCACCTATTCCATTCCTGACACTGGTGATTTGTGTCTTCTTTTTATTTATATCAGTATTGCTAGTGCTTAGTACTTATTTTCATTTATTTTCCAAAAAACAGATTTTTTTATTTCATTGGATTTCTTCTATTGGTCTTCATGATATTTTGAGCCACCTTGGTAATTTTCAACAATAATTAAGTCAAATATGATTACATATTTATAAACCATTTTCATTGGCATTGACATCACTTATGTATAACTTATAGGTATATAAAAATTCATGAAGAAAAGGGAATGGCAAAAGCACTGAGGATTGAGCCCATTTCAAATTCTCTCAGAATGTTTTCCTATATTTTCTTTTAGAAGTTAATATTCTTCCTTTTCTTAATACTTGTGATGGACAGTTTCTCTTTTTTGTCATTCCATATTGCCCACAACTAGATGCAGTAGGTATTAGTTAGTTCTCAAACTGATAATAAAGTCATACTCGAGACTGGGCAATTTTAAAGAAAAAGAATGTAATTGACTCACAGTTCAGCATGGCTGTGGAGGCCTCAGGAAATTCACAATCATAGCAGAAGGGAAAATAAACATGGTGGCAGCAAGGAGAGGTGCAGAGAAACAGGGGGAAAAACCCTTATTAAACCATCCAGTCTCATGAGAACTCACTCACTATCATTAGAACAACAGCAAGGGGGTTGCTGCCTTAATGATTTAATTACTTCTCACCAGGTCTCCCCCATGACACATGGGTATTAGGGAAACAGCAGCATGGGGATAACCACCTTCATAATTCAAATACCTTTCACCAGGTTTCTTCCATGGCCTGTGTGTATTATGGGAACAGCAGCATGGGGGTAACTGCCTTTATGATTCAATTACCTCTCACCAGGTTTCTCCCATGACACGTGGAATTATGGGAAATACAAGATGAGATTTGGTTGGGGACACAGCCAAACCATATCACAGTGCATCTTGGGTATTTTCATTCCTGGAAGTGGGAGTGTAAGGTCTGCCTGTGAAAGCATAAGCGTTCAGTGATCATATTTAGCATCTTAATGAAACTACAGAAAGAAGACACCATAGTTCATGATGGCCGTAATCTTTAGTATTAAGGACAAGAAAGATTTAACCAGGCTGGTTAAGTGCTTGTCAAATTTTTGCTTAAAAATATAGACTAGCCACTCTGTTATGGGATCTTATTCTAAAAGATAAAATTCTTAATGGCTTCTAGCATATTAGAATTCTAGTAGAATCTGATATCACTTGAACCCAAAAATGTACCTATTGCAACTTTTGCTTATTTGTGGAGAAATAGGTATATGTGTTCGAGTTTGAAGAAAAAGGAACCCTGTCTGTATTAGTACATTATCATGCTGCTATTAAAGATACACCCAAGACTGGGTAATTTATAAAGTAAAGAAGTTTAACTGACTAACAGTTCAACATGGCTGGGGGAGCCTCAGGAAACTTACAATCATGGAGGAAGGGGAAGCAAGCATGTCCTTTTTCACATGGTGGCAGGAAGAAGGAATGTCAAGCAAAGGAGGAAATACTCCTTGGAAAACCATCAGGTTTCATGGGAACTCACTCTGATAAGAACAGCATAGAGATAATCACCCAATAATTTGATTATCTCCCACCAAGTCCCTTCCATGACATGTGAGGATTATGGGAATGACAATTCTAGATAAGATTTGGGTGGGGACATAACCAAACCATGTCACTGCCCAACTCAAGCTGTCATCTTCCCATGTGTTCTGTCTGGCAAGAGTGATTACAACAGAGACAATCCTGAATTCAATGGGCTTTGTGTCCCCATGAGTCATGCTACGGTTTTCAAAACAGATACATTAGCTAAATTTGGCAGGTGAACTAACTAGAAATGTTCTTGGACAAAATTTTATAATGTAACTTCGTAAATGGTATACAGTTTAGGTAACTAATTCTTTAGGCATGTATGCTGTTTATGACACGGTAGTTAAAATAATTCGCATAACATTGACTGTTTTCTGTGATTTCTGATTAAATCAAATAGATGAAGTAAGACTATTTTCATGACAAGTGAGAAAAACAAACATGCTTCATCGACATTTCATTAACATCATGAATGAGTGAGAACACAATGATTGTTCGTAAACTCAAACTAATGAATGAGTGAGAATATAATGATTGTGTTATGAGAACGTAACAATCATTATGAATTGTTACAAACTAATGAATGAGTGAGAACATAATGATTGTTACGTTCTCATAACATAACATAATGATTATGTTATGTTGTCATAACATAACATAATCATTATGTTCTCACTCATTCATTAGTTTGTAATCCAAAGTATAAAATAGCAAATACTAACTACATATAAAATGATGGCTGTGGCATCAAGCATACAGAAACAATACGTTTATTTCCTATAAGTTAAAAAAGCCTATTTATGTTTTTAGAAGTAGAATTCAAAATACTTATGGTTTATAGTCTGAGAATCTGAGACTCTCACATGATTTTTAAAGAAAGGAAATACAATCTTATTTAAGAAAAAAAAAATCTTCAACATATTGAGGCACGTGATTGGAAAACAATACCCTCAGCCTTTCTTTAGTAGCCTCATATTAGAGTTGGGCATTTCACAAATCTATACATCTATCTACTGTATCATTGATTTTAGAGGTGATTTCTCACTCTGCAAGGGGTCTTCTCTTGAGTTTGACAGCTTTTGATGAAAATCTGAAACGACAGAATTACCTGAGCTGAGATAGATGATCCAAATGACATGAGGTGCTGAGGATAAGTGCCCCAGTCTTGCTCTCAGACTGATGATTTACTTATCAGAATGCACTGGGGAAAGTAAAGTTTATCACAAGTGATTGAGGAGACAAACAGAAAAGGATAAAAGGGCAATAAATAAATAGTGTCACTTGAACACTTTTCTCCTGAAGTCACTAATACTTAAACAAGATGGAGAAGAACAATATTAAGCACGCGCACACACACACACACACACACACACACACACACACACACTAACAACACATTATAAGGCATTCCAATGGAAAAAAATCCAGAATATTGCAATATGTGGTGAAATTGTAGGGTAGATAATAGGTTAAGTGACATGAAATTTGTTAATGAGAAAATGGTTTATTCTGTTAGCAACAAAATAGGGAGCATCCTCTACAGCACATTATTCTCATTGCATTTTAGTAACTTTTAAGTTTAAGTTATGGAAATTATAGATAAAAACCATTAGAACTTACTACCTAGTTGATATTTTACTTCATTTGGGCTGCTATAACAAAATTCCATATACTGGGTGGCTTATAAACAACAGAAATGTATTTCTCACAGTTCTAGTGACTGGCAAGTCCAAGATTAAGGTGCCAGCACATTTGGTATCTAGTGATTGCATGCTTCCTAATAAATAGCTGTCTTCTCACTGTGTCCTCACATGGTGGAGGAAGCAAGAAGTGCTCTGTGATCTTTGATGTTGATTTTTATTGAAAGGTTGTTCTGCATCTATTGAGATGATTATATGGTTTATCTTTTTAAAGACAAATTGTATTTATTGATTTTGTGTGTTTGTGCATGATGAAACAACCTTGCATCCCAGCAATAAAGGCCACTTGATTGTGGTGAATTAACTTTTTGATGTGCTTCTGAATACAGTTTGCTAGTATTTTGCTGAGAAATAATAACCATTCTGAAATGTGAAGAGATGGTATCTCATTGTGATTTTGAGCATTAGTGATACTGAGCATTTTTTAATATATTTGTTGGTCACTTGTATGTATTCTTTTGAGAAATATCTGTTCATGTACTTTGAGTAATTTTTAATGGGGTTATTTGTTTTTGCTTATTGAATTGTTCACATTTCTTATGGATTTTGAGCATTAGGCCTTGTATTAGTCAGTTTTCATGCTGCTGATAAAAACATAACTGAGGCTGGGGAGAAAAAAAACAGGTTTAATTGGACTTACAGTTTCACATGGCTGGGGAGACCCCAAAATCGTGGCAGGAGGTGAACGACACTTCTTACATGGCAGCAGAAAGAGAAAATGAGGAAGAAGCAAAAGTGGAAACCCCTGATAAACCCATCAAATCTCATGAGACTTATTCACCATCACGAGAGTAGCATGGGAAAGACTGGACACCATGACTCAAGTACCTCCCCTGAGTCCCTCTCACAGCATGTGAGAATACTGGGAGGTAAAATCCAAGTTGAAATTTGGGTGGGAATACAGCAGAGTCATATTATTCCACTGGCCCTTCCAAATCTCATGTCCTCACAGTTAAAAAACCAATCATGCCTCCCTGACAGTCCCCCAAAGTCTTAACTCATTTTGCATTAACCTGAAAGTTCACAGTCCAAAGTCTCATCTGAAACAAGGCAAGTCTCTTTCACCTATGAGCCTGTAAAATCAAAAGCAAGCTGACTGCTTTCTAGATACAATGAGGGTACAGGTATTGGGTAAATTCAGCAATTCCAAATGGGAGAAATTGGACAAAACAAAGGCGTTACTTATGCAAATCTCTGCAGCTGGTTTGAATTTCTCCCCCGCCCCCAAATGGGTCTCTCTTTTTTTTATCACATAGTCAGGCCACATATTTTCCAAACTCTCATGTTCTGCTTCACTTATAACACTAAATGCCTTTAACAGTACCCAAGACACATCTCAAATGCTTTGCTGCTTAGAAATTTCTTCTGCCAGGTACCCTAAATCATCTTTCTCCAATTCAAAGTTCAACAAATCTTTAGGGCAGGGACAAAATGCCACCAGTCTCTTTGCTAAAACATAGTAAGAATCACCTTTACTCCAGTTTCCAACAAGTTCCTCATCTCCATCTGAGACCACCTCAGCCTGGACCTTATTGTGCACATCGCTATCAGCATTTTGGGCAAAGCAGTTCACCAAGTCTCTAGGAAGTCCCAAACTTTCCCATATTTTTCTTTCCTCTTTGCTTTCCTAGATT